>NC_084858.1:16863198-17164012 GCF_951802175.1 Populus nigra | reverse complement strand
TCTATCTTCTTGGAAGCAAATTGAATATTACAAAAAAAAAAAACTAAAAAAGCTTAGTCATGTGCTGTAGATTGTGAGTGTTTTCATTGTGGATTGGAGCAATGTTTATCGAGGAGAAATTAGTTGGTTCTCGCGATAAGTTGTGAGTGGTTTGCTTTTTGCCATTTTTTTATGGTGTGCGTAGCGTGCTGCGGGTTACTGAGTTGTTTGTTGTCAGTGGGTGTTTGATGAGTTGTCATTTTCCTGATTTGTTCAGTGTGAAGGGGCCAGTAGTTAGATGTAGGCCTTACCTGCGATATATCGAATTGCATGGTTGTTACTGGGAGAGTGTTGGTCTGGTGTAGTTAGATGAGATTTTGGTTAATTTTGCACGAGATGACAGTAGTTTCTTTATTGTTTCTATTTGTTCTATGCAGGTATAAGTACTATGTCACTGCGCTGAGTTGGTATAAATACTTTGTGATTGCGCTGAGTTGTTTACTTTAATTATTTCTTTTGGAGTTTGTTGGATTCAAGAGACTACAAATGAATTTTGCATCTGAGATTGATTGAGGCAATCAATGCCCTTTTTTTTTATTATTTTAAACACGTTAATCTTAAAACACGCTAGATCACCAAACCTAAGTAACGTGGATCTGACATATTTGATAGACCCAACCGACGTGGATTTGGCAAGTTTGACAGGCCCAAGAAACTTAAGCCTGCACCTACGAGCTTTGGGTGTGGCAAGGTTGACAGACCCACCTTGGTAAGGTCTGACAAGCATGCCAGACTCACTATGGGTAGACATGAGTTTGACATGTTTGCTAGACAAAAAAAAAACTTGGGTTTGCACCCACAAGTCTTGGCCCTTGGGTCTGACATGCGAGACCCAACCAAGATGGGTCTGCCAACCTTGTCAGACCCAAGTTTGCTTGGGTTTGACATTTTGCCAAGTCCAAGTAAACGTGAGCCAGACATGGTTACCAGATCGACGTAAACTTGGGTCAGACATATTTATTATTATTATTAATATTAATATTAATATTTTTATTTTTTTTATTTTTTTTATTATTAATAAATTTGAAAAAAATATTATTACTATAAAAAAATCATAAATTTGATTTGAATGGTGAAATTAAAAATTATTATTATTATTGTTATAGTTGTTGTTGTTATTTTCATTATTGTTAATATTATTTATAAATTTGAAAAAAATTATTATTATTATTATTGAAAAAGAATAGTAATAAGGCCTGGCAACCATGCCATATCCGAAGGTGTTTGGGTCTAGCATAGTTGCCAAATCCAAGATGCTTGAGTCTAGTATGTTGCCGGACCCAAGAAATCTGAACTTGATGAATTATCAAGTCAAAATTAATATGGGTCTGACATGTTTACCACATGAGTCAGGCATGTTTGCCACATCCAAGTTCCTAGCTTACTAGGCCCGCAAGTGCCTAACATGATTATTTTTTTATGTTTTCTTTTTAATTTTTTTTTAGTTTTTTTAAAAATAATACATTATTTGTATATATTTTTTCAAATAAATTTTCAGTTTATATTTTAATTAGATTGTATTTATTTTTAAATGATATTGGGTGTGTTTAGTTTTTAGAGAGGTATGTATGATTCTTATGTAATCTTTTCTTAATTTTATATAGATTAATTTTTTTTAACATTGATTTTTTATAGGATTTTTAAAAAGTATAGCTTTGCATTGTTTTTTTTAATTATTGTTTAATAAATTTTATGTGCAGCCATGTATGTATTTTTTATATATAATTATTATTCTATAAATTTTATATGAATCTCATGTAATTGTCAGAACTAAATCATTTATGTTTACAAATCTAACTTTCAACTACCATAACCATAACAATTTATATTATAGATGAATCAATCCACGGCAACACGCGGTCCATTTATCTAGTTACATAACAAAAGCAAAACATTCTCGGTTAATTTCGTCAAGGAAGAAGGCAGTGAGAAGGGCACGATTGATAACCGAATGAATTTTAAGGGGGTCGATTAGTAAACAAAAAAGTTTTGTGAGGAAATTACTGGACGAAGGGGGGAGAAAAATGAAAATGAAATCTTGGAATTAAAGACATTGACTGACAACTCATTTATCAACAAGACAAGACAGAAGCTAAGAAGAAGAAACTCTCGATTCCTCCAAAAAAATCATGGCACTCTCTGTTGTCTCTGGTTCTATTAACACTACATCCCCATGCGCCTTGGTAAGAACTTTTGCTCTCAGCTGCTGCCACTTCTTTTTCTTTCAACTCTAATTGATTGTTTTGACTGGAATATTGAATGGAAACATCCGTATATTGTAGAAATCGCAGAAGTTAAGAAGAGAAACCCAGTTACCCTCATGGCTGAATCGAAGCACCAGCACCAAACATAATAAGCAAGTTCTTAATGTTACTAGGGTGGTTAAAGCTTCTTGTCTATTCAACCCCACCAATGAACCCATCCTCAAAGATGCTCTCAAGGTACCTTGCTACTTTCTCTTCTAATTCTTTTCCGCCGGCTTTCAATTGGCTGTTATCGCTTCTCTACTTATGTAGTTTTTTTTGTGGGATTGATATCTTGAGGTCTGCTTGAAGGGTTCTTGAATTTGGTCCCATCAGAAAATCCTTGAAGCATGAAAATGTTTAATAAGTAGCTGACATCTTGCGCTGAAGATGTTGAAGAAGCAATTAATCTTTTTGTTAAATAAAAAATAGAAGAAAAGGAGCCTACTTTTTGTCTGCAGATACGTTTTCTTTGAAGTAGTGAATGCCCAGTAAGACATTTACAATCCTTTCATTGGTTTTAGAGTGTAGTAATAGATAAGTAGGCACACAAAGGAGATAACAGAGTGATATTTGCTTCAGATCGTACGAGATGGGGTTATTGATGGTCAGCCTGTAGTGCATCCCCCAGTTGGTTGGAAATCCTGAATGACTTCTTTGATTTGTTGTATACATAATTATGTAAATGGAAACTAGTTACAAGCTTGACTTCAGGACATGATCAAGGTTTTGCAGATTTTAATCATATCGGTGTTGCTCATTGGGAGGGGAGTAACCAGGCCACTTTAGAATGAGTACTAATATATGCCTGTTTTCAGCAACATTTTAAATTCCTTCATGTATTTAGTAAGCATGCTTCTCCTGAAGCTTGACAACAAAGAGCACCTCTAGTTGCTGAATGCTATAATAGAGTGTGCGGGCATCTTCTACAGTAGAGCATACACATTGCACATTTTTGTACAATTAATTACTTGAAAAGCATGGTCAAATAAGTCTGATATCATTGTGACACTCTCTTGGCACTTCCTTTAATGTAGTCCATACGATATGAGGTTTAAGGAACAAAAAATAAATCTCCTTGCTGGTTTTGAGCAGAATAATAGCAGAAGAAGATATATAGTAGAACAAAACAAAGTCCTTTTTTTTTTTCTCTTCTCTCCTTCAAGTTTAATTTTCTTAAGGTTCTTCTCCTCTTTTTACTCAACCTAACCTAAACCTTGACAAGCTTACTATAGCCTTATGCCCGTACCCCTTTGATTGAGGCTATTGAAGTGCTGTAGAACACTTGACCAGGATTTGATCTACTACATTGGTCCATGGAGATTGGTTTGACAATTTTTTGGGGGAATGAGTGGGAGTGATTCTGTAGGAGATGAAGGATCCACCCACAGGATCAAGTTGGATTTTTATGACACAACTTTCTTAGCTAATTGTTTCCCACCCTTTCAGCAATTACAGTCCTTTTCTGTGGATCTTCGAGTTAGATCCTGTGGTTTTTTTAACTTGAATATGTTCCTTAGAGCCCCGGGGATTGTTATAACCTGTATTTGTATTCAGTTGTTTAAATCATGTGAAATGGAGACCTGTCAATTCATTTTCTTTGCCTACTGTTTAGTAGGATTGAAGGATTAATGCATGGTGTGTTTGCCATAGTGACATTAGTTCTTTGTCAAAAGCAAATCTACTTGAATCATTTCCCTGAGCAGTGAATGTATGATGTGTTTCAGAAACCTACATTCTACTTGATGTGGATTTGTCTTCGGTTATTTTACACTTTTCTTCTTTTTATTTTTGCTATCGTATACAGAACCTGATAAAAAGGTATTACAACTTTAATGTTATTGCTTCCTTTATAGGAACCAGTTGCATTCATGGGTGGGATGTTTGCGGGGCTCTTAAGGCTTGATTTAAACGAAGATCCACTCAAGGAATGGGTCACAAGGACTGTAGAAGCTTCCGGTATTACTGAAGAAGATATTGATGCTGAAGGTTCGCAACCAGAGGAACGAGTGCCGCTAGAGATAGAAATTGAATGAACTCATAGTTATCTATGTAAATGATACAAGGGTATCGCATATAATTGACAAACATTGAAAGACATTTGATCAAAAGAGCATATGGTTCTCTGACCTGAGGTCCTGAAGGTACATTGACCAGTACGAATATAAATCGTATGCCATATTTTAAATTCAAGTGCCAGGATTCCGTGCATGTTCAAAACAAGCTTCAGTATTCATACTTGAATTGAACATAGTGTAGTTAATTTATGACAAGAAAAGAAACGGTCACTTGTGTTTCTGTTGTCACAAATATCAGATTTCAATGTAAAATTGTTCTCTGTTTGATTGATTTCTGAAGGAAGAATTCAGTCCTCTAAATACATGTAATAATCTCTAATTTTCTGTCTCTAATCCCTGATTTGTAGTCTATAATAAATACAATAAATACAAGATATTCTGTTACAATTTGGTTGCCATATATTGTTGATATTCTTGCCATAATATACACTGACATCCCCCCTCAAATTGATGCTGGCCGATTAAAAGCATCAATTTGTCAATCATGAGTTAATGTCGAGGCCGAGATAAGGCCTTCGTAAAGACATCAACTGTCTGATGCTCGGTGGAAATATGAGGTAGTGTAAGAATATTATGATCAAGAGCTTCACGAATGTAGTGACAATCAACTTCAATATGTTTGGTGCGTTCATGAAACACAGGATTAGTAGCAATCTGAATAGCACTTGTGTTATCAGCATGAAGAGGTGTAGGAGTGTGTTGAGGAAAACCAAGTTCACGTAGCAAACCCTGGAGCCACACAATTTTAGAACATGCGAAGGACATAGCTCGATACTCAGATTCTATGGAAGATTTCGAGATTCGATCTTGTTTTTTGCTTTTCCATGAAATTAAAGCATTTCCAAGAAACATACACCACCCAGTAACAGATCGACATGTATCCATGCACCCTGCCCAATCTGCATCACTATAACCTGTTAATTGTAATGAATTATTAGCAGGAAAAAATAATCCTCACCCAGATGTGCCTTTAAGATAGCGAAGAATTCTTCGGACAGCAGCTAAATGAGGTTGACGAGGAGCCTGTAAAAACTGACTGACTTGTTGTACTGCAAAAGAAATATCTGGCCGAGTAATGGTTAGATAATTCAAACTGCCCACCAATTGCCTGTACATGGAGGGATCAGGTAACAGGTCACCATCATTCTGACAAAGTTTTAAGTTAATCTCGAGAGGTGTAAGAACACTATTCCCTGATTCAAGACCGCCCAAGAGAAGAATCTCTTGGGTGTATTTGTGTTGATGTAGAAAAATTCCATTGGACATAGAGTGCACCTGTAGACCAAGGAAATAGTGAAGGTGTCCCAGATCCTTCATATGAAATTCACTGTTAAGAGAACGTTGTAAATCCTCAATAAGTGGAATGTCAGATCCTATAATGATAATATCATCCACATATACCAGAAGAGCAATAATACCAGTAGTAGTTTGCTGAAGGAATAGAGAGGAATCATATTGGCTCTGAATAAATTTAAGTTTCAGAAGAGTAGTGCAAAATTTTTCAAACCATGCTCGTGGTGCCTGTTTTAGACCATACAGGGACCGTTTCAACCAGCAGACTTTATCAGATGAGTGAGTAAACATACCAGGAGGAGGAGTCATATAACTATTCTCTTTCAAGTCTCCATGTAAAAATGCATTTTTTACATCCATTTGACGAAGTGGCCATCTCTTGGAAGCAGCAATTGCCATAATGGTTCATATGGTAGTCATTTTAGCCACATGTGCAAATGTTTCCTCATAATTAATACCATATGCCTGACAATTTCCAAGAGCCACCAACCATGCTTTATATCGTTCCACAGATCCATCAGGTTGGAATTTAATAGTGTATACCCATTTGCAACCAATGGGTTTAATTCCGGTAGGACAATAAATAATATCCCATGTGTGATTCTCCTGAAGAGCCTGAAATTCCTCTTTCATGGCCTGTTGCCAACAGTCTTAGGTAGAAGCCTGGGCATAAGTCTTAGGCACAAAAGTACTATCAATAGTAGTTGTTGAGTATCCATACCTGTTTGGGGCACGTGAAACTCGAGTTGATCGTCTTAGTTGAGGAGAATGATCAGATGTCGGTTCCGTGTCCGGAAGGGGCAAAGTGGATGGTGGATGACGTCTTTGATATACAATTCCTGGCTTAAAACGTTCAAAGATATAAGATGGACTGTCATCATCAAATGTGGGAAGCTGGATAGGAGTGAATTTTGTAGATGGACAAAAAGGAAAAAAATTCTGATTTTCAAAGAAAATCACATTTTGAAAGATATGAATTTTATGAGTATTTGCATCATAACACACAAACCCTTTATGAGAATTACTGTATCCTAGAAAAGCACAACGAGCAGTTTGGGCTGAAAGTTTATTACGTTTAGTAAATGGTAAGTGAACAAAACAAACACACCCAAAAACATGGAGAGAATCATACTCAAGAATAACACCAAATAAAATAGAGTATGGAGATGCAAAGTTTAGAACTTGAGAAGGCAAACGATTAATTAGATGAACGGCTGTTGACAGAGCTTCTACCCAAAATCGAGTAGGTACCGAAGAATCAATTAATAAGGTGCGAACGACATCTAAAAGATGACGATTCTTACGTTCAGCAACTCCATTTTGTTGAGGAATGTAATGACAAGATCTTTGAGAGAGAATCCCTTTGTTTTTGAGATATTCCTGAAATTCTTTGGACATATATTCCCCCCATAATCAGAACGAAGTATTTTAATATAAGTAGAAAATTGATTTTCAACAAATACAACGAAAGCCTGAAATATTGAGAATACATCAGCCTTAGATCGGAGAAAATATATTCAAGTGAAACGACTGAAATCATCAATAAACGTGACAAAATATTTATACTGAGCATGAGAAATAACAGGGCTTATGCCCCATACATCAGTATGAATAATTTCAAAACATTTAGAAGCACGACTACCATGTGAAGGAAATGACAATGCTTTGCTTTTATCCAATTTGCAAGAACTACAATCCAAAAATTCAGTTGAAAAAGAATTTTTATTCCCTAAATATCCATGTTTCATAAGATGAGTCAATACATTAGAATTGGGATGCCCCAATTTCTTATGCCAAAAATGAGGATTATTAATGACAGTAGAATAAGCACAAGAATTAATACTAGGAATAAAAAATTGTATTGGAAATAAACGTCCCACTTTAGGCCCCTTCGCGATCACCTTCCCCGACACTTGATCCTGCACACAACAACCATGACGATCAAAGTGAATTTCATAGTTATTTTCTACCATTTGACCAACAAAGAGTAAACTTGTGGATAATTTTGGTGACACAAAAATATTGTTGAAATAAGACCCCAAATTACCAATCGACAAAATCGGCAGATTATCACCATTTGCTACCTGTATATGCTGATTACCATGTATTTTCACACATTATACAACCCATTTTCACTGCTAGTCATGTGATTTGACGCTGCCGAATCCATTAACCATTGTTTATTATGTGCCGAATCCAAGGAAAGTTAAGTTTATTTTTCTTACCAGAAATGCCGAGTGCAGAGAAGGCAGATATTATCATCTACTGCACCATCTCGAGAGTGAGAGTGCTCGATGAAGAGCTCATCGACGATGAAGATTCTGGTGCCAACGGTGAGGACACGGCTGCAGCAGCCATAGAAGTAGCCCCCAATTTCGACTGCACAATAAACCGTTGTCGATTCTGTGGTCGCAGACGACATTCCTTGATTACATGCCCCTTTTTCTTACAATAATTGTAGAATTTCTTGCTGCAATTTTTGGCAATATGCCCTAATTCTTTGTAATTAAAAACACTGCACACTCACACCCCTCTGTCGTCCCCTTCCTTGAGCCATGAGTCAACTCATGTTGAGTGGCGAGTCGTTGTTCTTCCCGTAACAGTTCCCCCAAACATTCATCCAAAGTGGGTACTGGACTTTGGTTGATCAAGTTAGCTCTCACGGCCTCAAATTCTGGCCGCAGCTTCATCAAGAACTGGTCCCTCTAGCTCTCAGTATGAACAAGTATATTGCTTCTAAACTCTCCTTCTGTATTTTAGAGTAAATTATGCCAGTATATTCACTCCATAGGTTTAGAAATCCAGCATAGAATTGTTCAATTGAGAGATTACCTTGTTTGTAATTGGCAATACCCATTTCGACTTGAAATTTGTGAGCCGAATTGTTCTGGGAATAGATGCGTCTGAAGTAGTCCCAAATCTCCTTCCCTGTGCCAAACAATCGAAGATTGTTGATCATATGGGGTTCAACAGACCCTAGTATCCAAGAAACAATTTTCGCATCCTTGGTAGTCCACATACTCAGCTTATGTGGATCGATTGGTGCTGGTGAAGATCCATCGAGATGCCCCCGTAATTCCTTTCCTTTAACAAATATACGAAACTGAAACTCCTAACTGGCATAGTTTTTGCCATTGAATCGAGTAAGAAAAGCCTCTCCAGACATCCTAGGAAATCCCAAAAAAAATCACGAAATACTGACGAATTCAGTCTGTAAACTGAAGAAAAGAACAAAGGTCTAGATCAGAATAATTGGCTCTGATACCATATCACAAATATCAGATTTCAATGTAAAATTGTTCTCTGTTTGATTGATTTCTGAAGGAAGAATTCAGTCCTTTAAATACATGTAATAATCCCTAATTTTCTGTCTCTAATCCCTGATTTGTAGTCTATAATAAATACAATAAATACAAGATATTCTGTTACAATTTGGTTGCCATATATTGTTGATATTCTTGCCATAATATACACTGACATCTGTAGCATTTCAACATTACTAATTACTGTATCCCATGGGTAGCAGTGACTTCAGGTATTATTGGCTTATAAAATTATGGCAACTCAATTGCATAGTATTAGTGTAACAATCCCAAATTGAATTTATCTTTGGATTTGAAGTTTCAATTTTCGGTACTAAACCAGAGACTTGAGTTGAGGATCATTCAAGGGGAACCATTACACATCCAAAAATTGGTTAATGTACATTAAATTTGGTATATGTCCATTGATGAATCTAATAAGGAAAAAGCAACACAGTAATGCTGAAAAATGACAGCTAAAAGATGGAGGCGGTCGGTTTCTGGGAGTGAATGAATTGTGACTAAGAAGTAAGAAGTAAGAGGTAAGAAATCTGGAACTCTTTTAAGTATTTCTATATCGTCTTAAAATGAACATGGAGTGAATTTTCATTCATATATGATATTTGTTATCTCATAGTTTCTGTTCGTAAAAGATTATTACACAAAATAAATGATAACATATTGGTACAGGTGACAACTAGTTTAGTTGATAAGTTTCTGAGAGTAAATAGAACTTCTAAGAGACTAACGATTGGGCCTTTCACGCGAGAGTGTGCTAGCTCTGTTTCAATAGTACTGGAAAAGCACATTAACACAAAATCCTCATTGACTGCAAAACCTTTCACTGCTATCTGTTTCTACAGTTCATCCAGAGTAAATCTAAGCTGCTTATGAATATGAATAGTGAGTTGCAAATTGCGATCATTTTGTAGTTGATTTTGGTCTATATGCTAGCAACATGTCCTAAGGATTTTCTTTGTGGACTTCATTATGTATTTATTGAGGAATAGAAAACATTTTAGTAAACTTCTCCAGCATTCTTTTCTAGAATTGTCAAATCTTGCACTTGGATTAGTTGATAGTTGCAGCACACTGCTCATTTTCCTCACTTCCTTCCTATTTATTTGCAAATCTTCTAAAATGTTGGAAAATCATGATTGAGTGGTTCTTGAAAATTCAGCATTTTAACTTCATTTATGTGCTCTGCTCTATAGTGAAGGTGCTGCGGTATATTTGTTGGACACATTAGTGCAACTCTGTGGATCCCATACAACAATATTCTTGGCTGGAGAACTTCGGAAGGGTGAGAGTATCAGTCTCCTGATGAGGACCAAGGTAGGCTGCTAAAAAAAGCATACAATAGAGCTAGGAGGTTGTGGAATAAGCAAGGAAACAGCAGCAAAGTCACGGCAGAAATTCCAGCAGCAAGGTTGGTGGAAGAAGTTCTTATGGGAGGAGGATTTTCAGCAGCAGTAAGTCGGCAACCAGAGGCAGATCCGTTGCGGCAACAGGAGAGGGAGAAAGAGGAAGTATCCTAAAAGAAAAAAGGAGAAGGAAAATCCAGAATTAAGAGGACTTGTATGCGGCAGAGACAGCCTTGAAGGCAGCAACTCTACCCGGGCATAACTTAGTTTCTGACTTGAGTTCTGATTTCTGATTTATTACAACTATCTTAGATTAGGTTAGGATAATGCTTATTAGTTATTGTTCAGAAATTAGAATTCTTGTTAAGCTCCGAAAGGCTATAAATAGTCAAGATGTATTGAAGTTTCAACAAGCAATAGCCATAAGAAAAATATCAAATACCTTAATAAACTTTTCAGAACCCATCTTTCTCTTGAGTTTTCATCATCTCCCTTGCGCATGCGTGCTTGCACACACAGCCACATGCTAGCGAAGAAGGAACAAAACTGCTTTTAACTTCAAAGAAATTTAGATATGTATAGTTTGTAAAGGAAAATGCTTGATGGCTCCTTTGGCTTTGGCCTTTATGATTTTTCGAATTTTCAATATCGTTGGAAAAAGTTGTGGTTTGGAACTTATTGATTAGGGTATCACAGGCCAGCGTTCATTTTTCATTCTAATTAAGGAATTACTTATTTTCTTTAACCAAGTCTTATATAGGCAATCCTTGTTAGAACTATTATATTAATTCCCAAGAAATTTTTTATTTTATTTTGAATAAAAATGATTATATTATATGGAAATAAGCAGCAAAAGTCATTTTTGGAGTCCACCATAGAATGGTTTTTGGTTGGAGCTTAAATCATTCACAATATCTCCTGGATCGGCACGCAGCTAGCTAGCTAGCTTCTGATGTGCTTATGCATGGATGTGCTGATCTTGATATCATGTAGAGCAGCATCATCAGCAGCAGCTTCAGCACTCAAAGCGGTGTGAATGATTTACAAATCTCAACCTTTCTTTGTAAACTTTTGATCAATGTTGTTTTGTGTGAGCATAATCACTCCATTAACAAGGTCACCACATTATCGTACGCAGAATTAACCAGAATAGTTCTTCATAAAACCAACAAAGATTGGTTGTAGTAATCTCGAAAAACTAATTTCACCATCATTTATAAAATGTGTCAGTAATAACTCAAGCTTAGAACAACGGACTTTTTCAAGAAACTAATGAAGCTCTGCAGGACCAATCAACATATTCTATGACCATTCTGTCATTTTTTTTTTAATTATTATCACAGGTAATTTTTGAATTTTTTTGCCCCTTTCTAACTGTTTCATTATATATATATATATATATATATATATATATATATATATATATATCCACCAACTACCAAACTTGAAAAAAGAGTCCCCACTTCTCAGTACCTACCGACCTACCTACCCATCTTTGTTTCCTGCCATTTACTAAACAGAGAGAAACGCAAACTCTCATTGACTCTACCATCTCGTTTGCGAAACCTTCAAGATTCTCTTCTCTGCCACCATATCCCTTTGAAAAAGCAATCAAAATGTCATCTTCGATCAAGCAACCCAATGTCATCACTTGCAAAGGTAACTTTCTTGTTTTCTTTTTCTGACTTGATGATGATGATGATTTGTTTATCTAAGTTTATAACATTGCATTGTTGTTTGTTTAATGATATAAAAAGCTGCGGTGGCATGGGGAGCTGGGGAGGCATTGGTGATGCAGGAAGTGGAAGTGAGTCCTCCACACCCTCAAGAGATCAGAATCAAAGTGGTCACTACCTCTCTCTGCCGCAGTGACCTCTCTGCTTTGGATTCTCATGTAATTTAACCCTGCTTTCTACTTATTTTTACTTACTGTTTCATAATTTTTAGTCAATTCCAGTCTACTTTCTTACTGAACGGAGCTTAAACATTAAATAATGGCAACTTCTCAAACTCAATTGCTATATATATTGAACTGGATTCTAAGCTAATGCAATTGAAATTCGTGTATCTTGAAATTATTCTGGAAGAAAAAGTTTTCATTTAGTTTTTGGGAGGTGGGTTATCTGGTTATCTTGAAATTAGTATGTCAGTCCACCCTTCCTCGTCAATCGAAACTAAGAAATATCTGCTCATGTTTATGTTATAGTTAGAATTTTTGTTTTAGTTGAGAGTTGTAAATCAATCAAGTCAACAGGCTGAATGTCTAATAGAACATGCTTGTTTGTTGCAGGCTATATTTCCTCGGATATTTGGCCATGAAGCATCAGGGTCTTTTCTGCACCTTTTACTTGTAATCTAATTATATAATGCTCTGCATGCCTGTGCATAATTATGAAATGATTTATTCAAAATTGAGGTTCCTATGATTACTGGATTTGTTTAATTGGTCTAGATCAAAGTTCAAACAAATGTGTATGTGCATGTGTTGGTCAGTTTAATATGAGAATCTAGACGATCTGTTGGCAGCTAAAATTTGTCTTAGATTTCCTACAAAAATGTTCTGTGATAGAGAATTTGCAAGATAATCGCATTTTATATCACTATGTTTTGCATGAGAAGCACTAATGCAAATTGTACATCTTACTACTACCGAATTGTAGTTCTCGAGATTTAAATAATAAAGATTGTCTACTGTGCAGCGAGGTTGGCAATTTATGTTAAATTTCTAACAATAAATCTGCAGGATTGTTGAGAGTATTGGGGAGGGAGTGACTGAATTTGAAGAGGGCGACCATGTGCTCACAGTGTTCACTGGAGAATGCAAGACATGTAGACAGTGCATGTCTGGAAAAAGCAACATGTGCCAAGTATTGGGGTTGGAAAGGCGAGGTGTAATGCATAGTGACCAAGGAACACGCTTCTCAATCAATGGGAAACCAGTTTATCATTATTGTGCAGTTTCAAGTTTCAGTGAATATACAGTGGTGCACACTGGATGTGCTGTTAAAGTTAGCTCCGCTGCACCTCTGGAAAAAATATGCCTTCTTAGTTGTGGTCTGGCTGCCGGTATGGTATTTAGAGTCGCGATATTATTATCAAGTTAATGTTAGGGTCTTCTGTCTATATCTTCTTATCACATTCAATCCCACAATCATCCCCAATTGTTTTGGTATACACCTGCATCCAACATGGTACAAGAAGAAACGGGGGTGTCTTTTAATTGAATAGGTGAGAGGTCCATGGAACATGGCTAAAAAACCAGGGATAGTCCCTCACCATGGGCTCCAGCCAATGGTGTTCAGGAATTTTTTGGTTGTCTTGTTTGAGAGGGAGGGCCAGAGGTGCAAATATAGAGTCTACATCCACCTTTCGGTATAAGATTGATAAGCAAGAAAGTAGATGATAACATGGCTATCACTCCAATAGCACGTGAGTGTCAATGTATTCATTGGTAGGATTGAGCATGATAATTATTGTTCAATTTCAGGTTTGGGAGCAGCTTGGAATGTTGCTGATATATCTAAAGGATCAACTGTAGTGATTTTTGGTCTTGGGACTGTAGGCCTTTCTGTAAGTATGCTTGTTAGTAACATCTTTAGCATCAATATTTTCCAAGTACCAGTAGAATGTGCTTTCATGAGCATGATGTTGACATTTTTTTTTTTGTTCATTTTATGATTAGGTTGCGCAAGGTGCTAGAATTAGAGGGGCATCTCAAATAATTGGTGTTGACACTAACCCTGAAAAATGTGACAAGGGTATGATTAAGCATTGCACTTTAAAATTCTTGGTTCTGTGTTTATATGCAATCCAATATCTCTGAATCTTAATGGAGATTCTCTTACGTGTGCAGCAAAGGATTTTGGAATAACTGAGTTTATCAACCCAAATGACTGCAACGAACCTATTCAACAGGTATCATTCACCTAAACTGCAGGAATGAGGAATTTCTTTAATCTTTAACATAAAAAATGTATGTTAATTTTAAATTTTGATAAAAGGGACATTCACAAGGCAGGTAGATGATTAGGCAGGGATGGAAAAAGGAGAGCAAAGATTTACAGATAGAGGGTTGGCTGCTTCTTGTACTTTTAAGAAATGGGAAAATGGAAATACCAGAAGCCACCTTGATTTTGTATTAGTTTTACCTTGTCTTTGTGATGTTTAATTTTTCAGGTTATCAAACGTATTACTGATGGAGGGGCAGATTACTCATTTGAATGCATCGGTGACACTGGAATGATTACAACTGCATTACAATCTTGCTGTGATGTACCTTTCTTTCCAATACTCCGTCTTCTTTATTTACTTTAATCTTTATTGATTTTTGAACTTTTTGTTTCTTATTGTGCACACCATAGGGATGGGGATTAACAGTTACTCTCGGTGTGCCAAAAGTTAAGCCTGAAGTATCTGCTCATTATGGCCTATTTCTTTCTGGAAGAACATTGAAGGGCTCTTTATTTGGAGGTTGGAAACCAAAATCAGATCTTCCTTCATTAGTTGACATGTATATGAATAAGGTAAGTAAAGCATCATAAATTCATAGCAGATCCTTCTTGATGCATTATATTAGCAACTGAAGGTTGTTTTGACGAAAATGTTACCCCATTCCCTTCAAGTTTTATCGAAACACCTGCCTCTTTGTACCTTGTCCAGTAGCTTGACAATTCTTACATGTCCTGGTATGTCATTATCGAGTTTATACAAAAGCACATCTTGTGTTGTGAAATAACTGGCCAGTTTACTGGTTGGTTGATCTAGTCTGTGTCCATTCCTGTCACTAAACGAGCCCTTGATGTCAAATTCTACAGTCACCGGGATCGATTGTCTCTAAGTCCATAAACACTTGGTCATCTATAAACAAAAGTATCTTTCAAATATAATCTGCGAGATGTTTGTACTAACTTCACAGTTTTAATACAGGAAATCCAGATAGATGAGTTCATTACACATAATCTGCCATTCGAGGAAATCAACAAAGCTTTCGAACTCATGAGAGAAGGGAAGTGTCTACGCTGTGTCATCCACATGCCAAAATAACTCGGCTTCTGGCTGAAGAAGTTTGTTAGAGGGGGTAAGTGGAGCAAAGATGAGTGTTTATTCAAGGTTATGCCTAGTTGCTGGTCAATGTGATCATATACATTGGGATGATTGTACCTGTGAAGATTTGTTTGAACTTGATGAAATGGTTCATGCGTTACAGAACGAGGCTGTGTTATTAGTGTACTTCTCATCTCCTTTCTTGTTCTTTGTGTTCTTTGTTTCTGTTAGTTTTTGTGTGAGCTCACACAATTTCTCATTAATCCTTCGGGTTATTATTGTTCTGAAAACAAAGGTTATGCGAAAGTGGATGATGAGAAATCACATTATTTGGTTAGCATCAAATTTCCCTCAAACAAGTTTTCGAATCAATTTTGCCCCAAAACAATTTCATTTTTCAATTGAGGCCTTCTATTAGGATTTCTCAACAAAAAAATAAAATTAGATCCTTACATCACGACGTTGTTTTTCTTTTCTTCTAGATGAATCTACTTGCAGCACATTTTAATATTTAGGTCCGAGAGGAGGTACCTTGTCCTTTTTTTTAATTAATTTCTAGGGAGACATGCTGCATATAAAGATTCCTGGAATGTTGAAATTCCAATAAATGCATCTTACTTAGCTGAACTACCTTGTATCAAGAGTCCCATGTGCTATTATTAGGTGCGGAAGGTAAGACCTTCCCTGTCAAAAAGTGCCTTGTTTCAAGCACAAAATCAGAGGTCATACATTACAAGGAACCTCCTCTAGTCAGCTAGCTCCCTCCACTTGATATAATTATGGAAGGGTTTTATATATTTTCAATGCTTTTGAGGTACAACTACTGGTTTAAGTAAAGAAGAGAGCAACGATGAAAACAAACTCCCAAGTCTGCAAATAAGTTTTGATATAGAAGGAAAAAAAAGAAGGAGAAGAAGAAAGAATTCAGGTGATGGGAGATAACCAGAGAATTCATCCAGCAGTAGATGTGGAAGCGCCACCACTAACAGCACCACTGGTGTTGCGAGGTTTGGTAGCATCTGGAAAGGGCAGTTCGAGTCTGAGTCAGCAGCAACCTCCACTGTCATTACGTACCATTCCAGCAGTTATGCAAGAGAGTAAGTTATCACAAACCACAAGCTGTTGCTGTTGCAAGTGCATATGTTGGACAGTAGGTCTCCTTGTCCTTCTACTGGGGATTGTCGGAGCCACCGCAGGCGTTCTTTACCTTGTCTTCAAACCAAAAATCCCCAACTACTCCGTAGATAGCTTGAGAATAAGTGACCTGAGGCTCAACTTTGATATGACCTTGTATGCTAAATTCGATGTGAAGATCACAGCAAAAAACCCCAACAAGAAGATTGGAATTTACCACGAGAAAGGTGGACTGCTGAGTGTATGGTACACGAACACTAGGCTTTGTCAAGGTTCAATACCAAAATTCCACCAAGGTCACCAGAACATAACAAAATTGGATGTGAGCTTAACAGGGCAAACACAGTATGGAAGAACTTTAATGAGGAAATTGCAAGAGCAACAACAAACAGGACGTATTCCATTGGATCTTAAGATTGATGCACCAGTTTCCATCAAACTTGGGAGGTTGAAGCTGAGGAAGGTGAGGATCTTAGGGAATTGCTTGTTGGTGGTGAATAGCTTATCTACCAACAATCTGATTAGCATCAAGGCTAGTAATTGCAAGTTTAGATTAAAGCTTTGAATTTCAATGCACGTATGGCATTAGAATTCCTTTTTCTTTCTATTTTTTTTCCCATTCCCCCCCGCTTTCGGTACTCATTTCTCAGTTGTGATGATGATTTTTTCTATATGTACTCTTTTTTTTTTTTTGTAATATCAGTGACTAAGGATATAATTATTTTAGGAAAGTAGAAAATTGTTAAATGGAATGCATGCCACCTGCATGCTTGCTGGCTGACATCAAACCACCATGCTAAAAACAACTTTTCTGAATAAGAAAGTGAGCTAAAACTTTACTTCTTACAGTGGTAAGCAGCGTGTTCTTGGAGGACTCAGACACAGAACTAGCATGAGTTAAAGAACCATGACTAGGTCACAAAATCCCTGCAGTCTAAGCAAAAAGCACGACCAGGATCCAACCCAATCTTCAAAAATGACACGTTCTAGACGACAAGACTTGTTCAGAAAAGCACATTCCGGAGGAGACTAGACACACAGAATTACCATATTAGTGAAAGAACCATGATTCGGTCACAAAAATCCTGCAAGTCTTGAGAAAAGACCCCAAACGAAACCTACTGTTCTTCAGAATGTCACACCTCAAACTATAAGATATGTTGAGAATGGCGGAGGAGAGAAAAATCAGCTGTAATTAACCATATCAACAAATTTGGAACTTCCCAGAAGATGGTCAATATTATTTTCTTGTTTGCACCGGCTAAGACAGCGTTTAATTAAAAATTATATGCTGAGATTTTTCCAGTTAAATTCTTTCTCCAAATGGGCAGAGAGGTTTTCTAAGATTATTATTGGAGAGATTTCCACATTTAGGCAGTGAGATCCTGCTTATTCTGATGTAATCTTAACAGTGTTGAAATTAATGAACATTACAGTACTTTAATGACAGACTTCTTATTGTTGTTAGTTACATTTTAAGATGTACAGCTAGTAACTAATGAATAGCTAGATAAAGTTTTGATACCTGTGATTGCTAACCACAAATATTTTAATTGCTAATCAGTCACACATTTGCATACAACTAATCACCAGTTAAGGCCCTTGGTCTATGCTCGATGGTGAACAGAGGCATCCCAGTCTGTGAAACTGCTCGCACAAATGCCATATTTGCTGTTAAAGTCGGAGCACGCCAATGGTCACCAGTCCCAAAAACGACCTTGTTCTTCAATGCCAACTTTCTTGTTGTTGGGACGCCCATCATGCGTTCTGAAGGACTATCCGGCACAACCCTATTCCAATTTCTTAGCATCAGTACAGCAAATCACACATAATATCCATATTCCAACATCAAAAAGGAAAAAACAGAACAAAACAAAAAAATAAGGAAAGAAAGACATGAAATCTGGAATTGAGCAAAATATTTGTGGAAATGTGATTCAGTTGGTTTCATGTGATTTATCCTAGGCCCAGAACTACACCAACAGAGTTTACTCACATTCTGTTTTAGGGAGGGAAAAAAGGGAGCACATTTAGCACTGGAATCCTGGAACCAAACCAGGACACTCTCAACTAAGTTGTGGGATGAGAATCATTTATTATTTATAGTTGATTAAAACGGCTTTAGGGAAACAGAGTTTCATGGATAAATATGTATGATTGGTTGCTATAAGGTTAAAATTGAAGCACAAAAATAGAGTTCAATGGCTGGTTTCAGATCTTGTTCATATTAAAGACTACATATTATATGTACAGCTAAGAAAGAAAGAAGAAGCACGATAAGAAGAGGAATTAATAAGATGGAGGATAGACTGATTAGAAGAAGAAAACCTGAGAGAGAAAAAAATAAAAAAATAAAGAAGCTCCAACAACACCAACAGTTGCATGATTATCAAAATCAATTCTCTTGAACCGTTTTAAACTAGATTCAATGGCTTAAGAAAAGAACAATCTGCCAAATAACTTACATAAGGCATTTCAGTATTTTATCCGCTCTAAGCTTCTCATTAGGCCCTCCACACATTGATACCAACTGTTTAAACTCTGAAAGAACACTTTCACATATTATGCCTCTCTTTCCTTGTATAACACCAGCCATCTCTGCAAGTATTGGATTCTGAATTTCAGATTTGACCTGGCGAGAGGTTGAGAAAGGTTTAGACATTGACATTGGAGGACAACATGCACTACAGTCCATAATGGTCATAGGAGAAAATTTATAAATTAAAATAGCAACACTCTTAAAGAGAATTAATAACGTATCAAACCGTTTTAGCACACATCTTACTGCATGCCACTCAATACACGGACATCTGAACAGCTATGATGTATGCTAACTTAACTGTCCATTTTCAGCTTTGCAATCCATGCAATATATAACAACAGCTACTTGAACTTCCAGTTGAAATGCAAGCACAGAGATTACACCCTATGTGATATAGATGCTAAAGATTGTGCGGCAATGAAGCAGCCAAAAACAAAAAATCAAATCAAATCTTACCTGTACAATCACAAACTCATAATTTCCTTTAAATCGCTTCCTTAATTCATCCTCTGGTGTAGCCAAAAGTTTCTCAGTACAACCATTGCTAATTCCTGATACAATTGCAATTAAGGCTGTTGTATCAAGATTTATAAAATCATCACCATCATCATCTCCAATGAAATCCCCCGGCCCAACAACATCCACACTTTTAACTTTCATCAATGACAACTTCATCTCCGAAATAAGAGAATCAAAACCATCATCCAAGTTTTCTTTTGTAACCTCTTCCATCATCTCCAGCCCAGTAGGATTAAGACTCAATGACCTCTCAACCCCATATTTAGAACCCAAAACTGTATTTTCCTTCGTACCACCAACCTTGATTTCAAAAACACATGCCTCTTGAAATGACCTTGCATTTGCAACCACATTAATCCATTCACCACCTTCTAATTCCTCACATAAATCAAAATCAAACAAAGCAAACTCCAATCCAAGCTGACATGCCCCAAATTCTTCTCTAAGCTTCTCGTTAACAAAATCACTAATCCCGTGTGAGAAAAACAAAACAATAGAGCAAGGTTTCATTATCTGAGTAGATTGAGCAGCACCCAAAACTTGTTCAAGTCTAAATTTTAAGCCTTTACTACTTTTACCATCTCTAAACCAAGAAACATATCTTGGGTTCCTATCAGAAACAATAATCCAAACTGGGTTTTTATTAAGAGTACAGACAATATCAACATGAACCGCATTCTTTGTAGGAGATTCAATCTTTTTCCTATTTGGAAGTGATAAAGGAATTGGCTTGCAAACCCGTGAAACTCCAGTTATACAGGGTTGTTGTAGAATGTGAATCACAGCCTCTAAGTGCCCAATATTAACACTGCAAAACAAAAACACGAAACTTTAGAATAGATTGTAATATTGGATTTGTTTCAGTGATGAAAAAGTGATGGTCTTTTCTTATTGAAGAGAAAACCTGAGGGGCGTGTGGTGGGGGGTAGATGTGGAGCGAGAGGAGAGGAAATGGAGCTCAGATTGGGCTAATTTGAGGAGAGTGCGTTTGCATGATTCAGTGATGTTGGTTTGAGAAGGTAATTTGTGTATGGTGTCAATAACTCTTGAGCATCTCTTTCTTGCTGCTTCTACTTGCTCCATCATCAATCATCAAATACAGACAACAGCTAATCATCAATAATAAGTTAGCTCATCATATCACTCTCAAATCAAACTGGTTTCTTTGAAGAAGAAGAAGAAGAAGAAGGAAAAATGGGATGGGAGTAGTGTTTTACCTTTGCAACATGGCAGTATTTGTCTGTCTCTGTGTTAGAAAAGGCCCATTAACCATCGCGAGCTTTAAAACCCATTTTTAGAATCCTGCGGCCCAGTTAAAAGAAAAAGGGTCGGTTGGATTAGACCCATATATTTATTTTTCGAAGCATCCTTTTGGAGCTTAGAGAGGAGGCATAGGAGAGAAAGAAAAGGGAAAGACAGGGATTACATCACTGGCTCAAGGTTAATTTGAAGCATCAATCGTGGAAGGAAGACTGTAAGTAGTAATGGGTTTAGAGGAAGAAGAGTCAATTGAACAAGCAGCAGCAGCCCGTCGTGAGAGGCTTAAGGCTCTCAAAGCTGCTCAAGAATTGCTAAATACTCCTGATGCTGATTCTGCCAAGACCGCCGACGATGATGACGATGAAGCTGCCGAAGAATCGTGAGTATAGCTTAATATATCACCCTCTTCCCCTTTTTTAACTTTGCTCATTAACCTAACCCCACAAGTTAGTTAATATGTTTTTGTTTGCATAAATAAAGATTTAGAAAATCGTTTGCTTTTTGTAGTTAGGTTAATGGCAACTGGTTGGCTAGTTACTTTGTTTATTGTTTATCACTGGATGGGTTGAAGACAACTGCTTACATTGAAGTTATTGTTTCTTTGTCTTAGCTATTGGGATAATTGAGGGGGGAAATTGTACATGTTAGGGAAAATATAATGGTTATGTCTATCCCAATATGTAGCTATTTAGGAAAATACTCTGTTAATGCTTCCCAAAGATGAAATTATAGTCAGTCACCATCTACGAATAGGATCCATCTAGTCCAGAAGATATTTGATTGGATATATGTTTTCTTGTTTCCAAGGAAACTTTCCAATGTCTTGAAAAAAAGAAGAAGCAAGTAATTGTAATGCCATGGAACTTATCTAATATAAAGGCAAAGGGTTTTTTGAATCAAAGATCGTCAAGGATAAATGTTTCATTGTGTGAATTAGTTAGTGGTTTGCTTCCCCCTACCCCCTTTCGTTGTGCAAAGATACAATAAGATTGTCAATGAGATCTTAGAGATTATCAGACTTTCTACCTAACACCCCCTTGCTCAGAACAAAACAAGGTTCAAATAGAAATCATTAGCATATAGTTAGCTGGTTTCGTGAAAACATGCTACAAATTTGATATGTTTATGGGTGTTTATGTCCAGTGTGTGTGTGTTGATAATATCATAGAGTATGTTTTAACGTACACAACTCCCTTTTCTTCTTTTCAGTAATCCCAGCATGAAGTTCCGAAATTATGTTCCTCAAGACAAGGAGCTTCAGGAGGGTAAGCTTGCTCCACCAGTACTACCAAAGTTTGAAGATCCTGTTGCAGCTGCACCTCCACCATCAGAGAAGGAAGAGGTAATTGTTACTTAAAATATCAAGTTTCCTTAGTAGTGGTCTATGTCTTTGTTCTTTCTCTCTTTTTTCTGCTTATATTTTTGTATTCTGAATTTGGGTGCATGTTTAGGATCCGTTTCTCAACATTGCTCCAAAGAAGCCAAACTGGGACCTGCGAAGAGATGTGCAGAATAAGCTTGATAAGCTTGAAAGACGCACGCAAAAGGCAATATATAAACTAATGGGTAAGTGATTGTGCAGTTTGATTTTGCATGTGTGATGAAATGTTGTGCGAAGATTTCAATTGTTCTCCTCCATGATTGCATTTGACCATTTTAAATTATCAAAGAAATTGTCATTTTATTTGCCATTTGCGGTGATGTAACATCCATAACATTTGTCTAGTCACTGTCATTTTTGCAGAGGAACAGGAAAAAGAAAAGCAATTGTCTGAGAATGGTGGCAATGGTGTTGTCGAAGATTAGCAGGGGAGTTTTACCAAGAACAGGGTTGTAGTTCATTTGGCCAGCCAAAGCTTCGTGAGAGAACTTTTTTACTTTTTCAGTAACGAATCAAACATTACAAAATTGGGAATATTAGTAACACCGGAACGATATTCTATGTAATGCGCAGTATGGCAACCTAGTTGTATGTTTCTAATGTCCGAGTAAACTTCCCATGCCACAGGCTGTCTGTGGATAACCGCCAAGCTTGTAGTTTCTGCTAATTTTAGATTTTTCTACTGTCATTCCCTACCTCTATGTTTTTATTAAGTGAAGTGATGATCTTTTTAGGATAAACTTGAAAAACGCCACTCAACTATACAGGCAGTTTTAATGTTATTACCAAACAATATTTTTATATCATTTTTACCATAACTTTCAGACATTTCTCCATTCAAATTGTATTGTTTTCCTTCTAAAGAGCAATGTCGTTTTGTAGCAAATATTTTTTTAAGTGATTTTATATATATATATATATATAAAAGGTTATTAATTGAGATAATAAAATAATTTTGGTACAAAGTACCTTTTTATTATTGCTAGTCAAATTATGATTTATGAGAACTAAAGTTTCGTTCAATCGTGTTTTTAATAAAAAAAATAATTTATTTTAGATTTTAAATTATTACCAAAAGAACAATCAGCACTACATGTAGGCAACAGGAGCTTGGATTGGAAATATTTTTCAAGATGGCAATTTTATGGGGCACCCGAAGCTGCTCTTTTGCTGTCAATCATTCATTTAATCTTAACGATGACATTCTACTGCTGAGATTTGAGAACTCGAAGAGAGCAACATCAAAGCCAGTGTTGCTGGAAGAAGTAAAAGCAATGAGGCTACCAATAGAAAATAGCAGAAAAATGCTTGCGAAAAAATGATTGTCCTTATTTCTTTCCCACGCCATTCTTTCTATGCACACAGATACACCAGCTGTAATCAACTTTACCCGCCAGCTTTCTATCAAACTAGACAAATTTTGCTAGCTTCAAGTTCAATGAGGAGAATGGCATACGGTTATTCTGGTGTTGGAAAAGAAAATCAATTTCAGGCAGTATCCAATTTACACACAACGGGAACTTGTACAGAGCTCTACTGCATGATAACTTACAGATCTTTGACAATGAGAGATAAAGAAGAGGGGGGGGGGGGTAAAGAAGGCGGAAAGCAGGGTGTGCCGAAAGTAGATTTGGCACCCAATGGAAGAATGGTTCACTTGTTGACTCGCCCTTGTCTCTAGCAATTTTTTGGCCACATGTGCCTATCTTCTCTGGAAATGTAGTATGGCTCATCTTCACTCGCTCCTCAGATGGTTGGAACTGGCTTGTCCAGCAACTACATTCTCCTCGTTCCAGGAAGAGTCAGCTGGAGGGAGCTGAAAGTCATCAGGTTTCAGCGCCAAAGCAAAATCAGGCAACGTTGGTGCCGTCTCCATGATTCTGCAGTCAAAATCACCAGAACCCCAAGTTACAGGATCATGTAATTTCACTTATTAACCAAGCAATTTGGAAATAACTTCAACCCAAAATTCACCTAAAAAAGCATCACTTACTTTTCATAGGAGTATAGATCGCGGTTTATCCGCACTTTGATAGAAGTATCTTTTGGAATTTTGTCAGAGAGATACTTCATGGTTCCCCAAAGCGGCGGTTTTCTGCATCAAAATGAATTGAAACTTGAGAAGGAGATGCAAAATTCCAATTAAGTGAAGGCCTATATTACTACAGAACATCTGAATGCATCGCCCACCTAGGATTCAATAAAAATAAATCACATAATTTGGAAAACCATGTCCTAACATGCAAAACCCATGGAAACAGCATGGCCGAACAGTACCAATGCCATGGATATACCAAAACGTTAAGGCATTACTAGCCAAGACCCTTAGCAATTGTTTAACTTTTTGACTAGTAGCATGCAGTAAGATCAGGAAACAAATACGCTAATTTAGTGAAGATCAATACCACTGAAAAAACCACATTAAATTGATTTTATGAAGAAAAAGCTACACCATAAAACAAAGATGAACCAGTATACAATGCATTGCCCATCACAGAGAGACACCTTATGAAGGTCCTAAGCAGGAGGGACTTTAATAGATTTATTACCTTGACAATGGAGAAGCTGCATTGAATGCCTCACATGCCCTCTTACTTTCTTTAAAATACTCATCTGCAGCTTGCAAGGCAGCTACAGCCATCCCATGAGACTTCTCTGTGTTCCCCTCATCAAGGATTAAGCCATGATAATAGTATGCTGCAGCCTGGTTTGGTGAAAGAATATTATTAAAAGAAAAGTTTGATTGAATGTCAGCGATATAAAATGCAAATTACAAGAAACCAAAACAGTTAGAAAGGATTTTTTTTATATGAGAAGTTGGAATATTATTACAAGAAAAGTTAGAAAGGATTTTTTAAATGAAAAGAAAACATGCTATCTAAAGAAAAATATGATTACACTAGAGATTGAGCTAAAAAGAACAGGCCAACAAATCAGTGGCTAGAAAACCTAACCAATATCAGCCTACTGATCCAAATTGAAATTAGTCTTGTGGCATGGGAAGGTCAAATGACATAAAGAAAATTCATTTTTGTTATCTGCTTGCTCTTGTGTGTGTGTGTGTTTGTGTGTGCACATGTCAATGGAAGTTTTTGAGTGGACAAAATGGCGAGGTGCTACAGATCCTGTTTGATCAAAACCATTTTTAGAGCTCAAGAATCACGAGAAATTATGTCGGGCTCTCATGAGGTTAAAGTCAAGTGCAATTCGAGATTCGTGAAAGCAAGTACAGTTTCTTGAGTGCAAGTCAGCTTGATTTACCAATTAGTTGATCATTGATGTGGAAGAAGGTGAAACTAGGAAGCAAAGAAGCAAGGTAAGGAAAAGAGAGGAAGTTAGTCAAGTTCATTGCAGTTATATTCCAATACCAATCAAATAGTTAGTTCAGTTTTCAGTAGTTCATCTTTTCCATGCAACATAGCATAAGGAGAATACATACTATCATTTTCATAAGTTAAGATCTAAAAGCAATAGTTATACCAAAGACAGGAAGGACAGTTTCTATTGTGAATGAAAACAAAATACTGAGAGGAAACAAAGGAATGGAAGCAATTCTTGGATACCTTTGCTTCCACATATTTCCACTCTATTAAGAGTCGGTGCTTCTCCCCCCAACCATTTGCTAATGGAAGATTCATTATACTATCTTGAGCCTGTCAAGAAAGCAGTAAAGGAAAGCAAGTTATATTCCATAACTGCAAGATTGAACTTTCTAATTCAGTATATGAAGTAGGAACAGTGTAAAATTAGAAAAAACATGAAACATGTTCTTACAGGATGTCATTTATTGTAGACCAAGAAGAGAACGGAAGGAAAGGCTAGGATTTTAAAGTAAAAAAGGGGACAGTCAGTAAACGCAGAGCACTTATCTCTCTAGTTTAGAGACAAATGTATTTACACATTTGCTCAGAAAGTGGGATTAATGATGTAACCAAAGCGATGTTGAAAAAACAAGTATAACAACCCCCCCCCCCCCTAATAAATAAATAAATAAATAAATAAAAGAAAAAGATGGGGTTGGTTATGATAAACTTCCGAATCTCTACTTTTCAGAAAATATTTAAGAAGAAAAACCTCCCAGACAAGTTTAAAAGGTTCATTCCCCTCCCTACCCTTGAAACCTTCAACTCCAAAATATAGTGCTAGGCTTTTGGTACCATTATTAGAGAATTTACCACTCAAATGGCTGCCTTAAGAGTGAAATTTGATGATTGAAATTAATAATATTTTTTCATGTTATTCTTCTATTGCCTCTCCCCTCCCTTCTCCTTTTTTTTCCCTATTTCTCTTTATTGCCTCCATTTACTACAACTAGAATGCATCCTATTGAACAAGTAGGGCAGTTGAACCGAAAACCCAAAACAAAATCCTGCTAAAGGTAATTGCAAGTGAATGCTTTGAATTTTATTTCTGATGGTTGTAAATCCCTAAACCATATTATTTGTTGGAAGCTACTGAAAGGTAATTTAATAATCATCACAGACCAAAGAAAAAGAGAGAGAAAAAAATGAAGCTACAAAAGTTTTAAGAAAAAAGAAGGTTAGTGCCCTCATACCTGCTGCCAGTACTTTACCATCTCACAAGCAAGCCTTCGCTTCACTGCAAGAGTAGCTTTGGCGCTATCGATTGCCATTCCTAGTTGGATGTCAACACTCTGCATCAGATGGAAAGAGTAGAAAGACTAAGACAGTGGAAAGAATATATGACCAAAACAGAGCACGACAAGAAAATCTGAAAACTGAATAAGAAAATTCTAATCAATAGGCAGTAGCATCTCAAAGAGACAGCTGCAAGCCAAAAGGGGAAAGGAGGAAATCTTAATCATTCCAATCATGTCAACTGCCAGAACGAATTGCTCTAATAAATTTTATGGAATGAAAAGAAACAAAGAGGTTACATGCTCTTAGCTTGTCATGTATGTGCTACAAGTCCAGAAAGAAGAGGTGTTGGAGTCCAATATATCAAGTGTAAGAAAATGATTGATATCAGTCAGCGGGTACCCAACTTATGTATTGATAATTAAAAAAAAAATGTAAAGAGAGGAGTTTAATCTCAAATCTGCAAGATAATCTCCATGTGCAGCTACCATTCATAGGTATCAAGGATAGCATGGGTAGAAATTATAAGTTCATCAAACAAATCCATACAGGAAACTAAGATGGTACCTGCCCTAATGCTTGAAGGCAAAGTGCTCTAAGAACACCTTCAGCAAGGTCCACTGGCAGTTCTTTCCTGGAAGCAAAAGTCAGTCAAATCAGAATAATTATGCAATAAAAATGATGGCAATGAAAAACAAGCAATTCAATTCTGGACAAGTCTTTCATCTTTGTAAACCTTAATGGATTAGGTAATTGTGGGAGCACATTCCGGACAGCACAATCCAAATATCCTGCAGCCTTTAAGAAAATATCAATTGATGCTCGCCTGCTCTCTGTGACCAGAACAGAATAGAGATCTAATGTGAAGCATAGTAAAAGGTAACAAATGAACATGTGTGCATGAATTCATCCACAACAATATTGCTTATAATTTACAAAACCTCCACATGCAAAGATTTCATCAAACAGATGCTACATGATAGCATTATCTCTAATTTCTTCCTTCTAGGACCATGCATGAGTAAGACCGCTAGTAGGTAATGGCAATTGGTCTTTCAATCTCAGATAGCATATTCCATTGGGTCTCATTAATTTTTTACCCAATAGGTTGAATTTCACACCCCTCTCTATAGATTATTCATATTAAGTTATTCTTTTCATAGCTAGTTGTTAATTAATTAAAGGTTAGATATTGAAATGCATATTTATGTACTAACATGTTGCCGATATTTATGTCACTAATTAGACTAACACCTCTGTCTGCCACACCTAACAATCTATTACAATATAACCAGGACCCAGCTAGAAAGTATCAGAAATACCATGAATAGCTTCCTGTGCCAGCAGTTACTCTCCAACTGCTGGACAAGAGCATTACCTTATGCTTGCCAAAAGAGTTTCTAATTCTAGAAGAGAATTGTTTACAGCACAGATTTTGCAGCTTCACATTACAGGCAAGAAAGAAACTATTAGCCAAGCTTCATCAATCGATGCACAAAATTTTTATAGAAAACACCTACCTTCAGATACTTTTGGCTGGTAACCATCAGAAGATGTTCTTGGAAGAAGCAACAAGTTGGCCTGTGATAATGATAGCATCGCCATCAAGTGCAAAACTGACAACACCTCATACCATGCGTTTGAAATCGCTGTTTCCTGTAAAATTCTTCAGTAATATCAGATCAATGATTCTTCAGCACAGAAAAATGGAATTGCAAACCATAAAACAGAAGATTTCATCAACAGATAGTAAATGGATAAGCGAGACCACACTCCCCACCCACCTCTGCTTCATCCTCTTGATTCATCCACACAAATTGTACATTGTGTTGTAGCTGGCTTCCATCTTTAACTAATCCCAACAGAACAGGCAAGTAATCTTCAAGAGCCTGATGAAGATCGGCCAATGTTGAACCTCCTGCAGACAACAAATAAATTGAAATTCAAAAGACTTCACCTAATGCTGATCTATTATGATATCTGCACCAGGATTGTTACAACCTACCATGTTGTGTAGCACTTTTTCTTCTTGTTCTTGAGACTGTTGGTGCTTCTTGGCCAGCCATAACTACGATACGAGTTCTTAAAGCAGATAGGCTTTTCACTAAATTCTTCGGCAAATGATCACCAAGTGACAGAGAGAAATCAACAGGCTTAGGAATCCGAAAACCAGGTACATAAACAGACACATCCCCTATACTCCCAGGTTTCCTTCGATTTCCACCTGAATCCTGCGGAGTAGACACCAGGCATCCCATATCCTAATAGTTACTGTATACACCAATCCATGGAACAGAAAGTCAGTTGCTGCAATAAAAAAAAATCTTTGGCATATATGATCACTCTTGCAAGGAACATCAGTGATTCAAAGCACAACAAGGGCATCAATTCCCATGGCATGAACTTGGAGAAAGGATGGTAGCAGTAATTAAGTTCAAAGAATGCAGACAGCAATCACAAGGAAAAGTGGAGGATTAGCAGTAAGCAAGATACAAAAGAAGACATTAAATGTCCCAACCAACAAAGTACAAGTAGTAGGTCACTCACGAGCCGTATCCAAATAACTCTTTCTAGAACTCTCCAAAAGCTTTAGAAAAAGATGCTTTGTATTTGACAATTTCAAGCTATATGTATATAATATCCTTCTCCTAAAACACTTCATCGCCAAACAAAAGTACTAGATAGATTAAATCACCTGATCCGCAATTAGAAGATTGACAAATGGGTCAAAACTTCTAGTAATTTCTGCAAAGAAAAGGGAGATAACAATTCAATAAAAGAGGGAACCGATAAAAGTAACCAAATGACACTACATAATTTACTCTCATCCCCATTATGAGAAAAGGGAAAATGCAATAACTAAAATTTAGAGAGGGAAAAAGTGATATGTGTTTTTTTCCCATCACACATGAAATAAAACTTTAGAAGAGAAATGTGAAGGTAAAATGCAATTGGGTACAAACAGAACTGAAATAGCTTTGAAGAGGCAGCAGCAGCAAAAAGGTAGGTATGTAGCAAGCACATCAAGAAAACTCACAGGATTGAATAATGAACATGACAGAGAAAAATGCAAATAAATTCCATTAAAGTAACAATTACAACAGTAGAAAATTGGACAAAGATTGTGAGTAAAGTATCTCCAAAACCAGTTTCAAAACAGAAACAAGCAACCTAAAACCCATGAAGCAAAGTAAAAGCCATCTCTTTTTTTATCATTTCCCACTGTACTTGAAATCGATAAGATTAAGGATCCAAACTTTATCAATACAAACAAATGCCCAGAACTCGGTTGTGTCAATTCAACAGATTTTTGAAACTTATCTGAATTTCAAGACTCCAAAAAAACAAACTTTTTCCACATCTTAGTCTGTTATTATCTTCTTCACGTCTCTCTAAACAAACAAGCAGCCCAAAAGGGAAAGGTTATCTTTTCTCACAAACATACTCGGAAAAGAAAGAATAAAACCGTCTTACCATCAAAGGTTTTTGCTGTGGTGGTAACCGAAAGACGCAATTGAACTGAAAGTGAAGCCAGTACAGACAGGGCAAAAGGGACTCAAAGTCAAGATTCAAGAACTAAAACCTTTAACAAGAGAAAGCTAAAATTTTCTGACAAGAAGATGAAAAGGAAGAGAGTTGATTAGTTTAGAAGGTTCGACAGGAAATTTTGTTGGTTTTTTTATGACAAAGAGTCGAACTTTCTGTTTATATATACAAAAAAAGAAAGAGGATTTATTGCTAGTAACTTTAGTATTAGCAAAAAGTAAAAAGAGTGTAAGCTTCTTCTCTCTGTTTTTTATGGTTGCAACTCTGTGTGTGTGTGTGTGTAGCGTTTGATTGGCGCTTAACACAAGCACACACGCACCCTTTTAAAGCCTTACTTTTGACTCTGTATCTTTTTGTCTCTGGGATGCTTTCAACTTCAACTCCACTTCTCTTCTTGTGTTTTGCTACAAACATTTCGAGATCCCACCAGAAAAAAATAAAAAATAAAAAAATAAGAATGTTTTTCTCAGTCATTCTCAAGTTACTAGGTTTCAACTGTTTAACCCAAAAAAAATAATAAAAAAATAAGAGGATGAGATCTAAAATATAATATCGTGAGAAAAAAATATTTTTGTGGTTATATCATGAGAAAAAATGGAGGAGGATCAATTATTTAGAGTATGTTTATTTTTGTGGTTATAAAATATTTTAAAAAAAATTATATAATTTAATATTTTTATGATTTTATTGATATTAAAAATAAATTCTAAAATATAAAAATAAATATTATTTTAAAAACAACCATCATATATATTTTTTTAATTTAAATTTTGAATTAAAGGCTTAGTAGCCTACACAGGACAAAAGGACTGAAAAGTTGATAAAATCATGATGATGAGATTCTACCAGGGGCTGGGGCTGGGCTCGGAAAAAATTAAAAAACGTTAATATTATGCTTTCATAAGAAAATAAAAAATTAAATTTTAAGGTCAAAACTAAATAATATTTAAGTTTTGGTCCCTTAAAAAAAGTTATGTGGCTCCGCCCCTAGATCGTAACATGACAATAATAATTGAGCTGTGACGGTAAGAATATATAATAAAAGTATATGACTTTAATATTTGTTTTACATATACATTACATCATCATTGTCTTAATTAATTGATTAATAAACCCTTTTTTTTTATAACAAAATAATCCCAAAGAATTTCTTCCCCAGTGCACTAGGGCAACACATGCGTGGCAATTGTATGCGGATTTCACTTATAATTATTAACTAATCTCACACCATTGGATATGTATTGACTTGCTCTTCCAATGAAAATACACTCATTTTTAAATACATTTTAAATTATTTTTTTAATTGAGAATATATTATTATTTTTTAAAATATATTTTTTACATTAATGTATCAAAACGATTAAAAAAACATTAAAACAATTAATTTAAAACAAAAAATATTTTAAATGCACGGTTGAATTGCAATGTCAAACGAGGTCTTGGAGCTTGTTTGATGCTGTCGTAGCAGTTGTTTTTTAAAGTACTTTTTACTTGAAAAATATATTAAAATAATATTTTTTTTATTTTTTAAAACTCATTTATGATACTAGAACATCAAAACAATATTAAAACATCAAAATAAATTAATTTAAAACAAAAAAAAATAACAAAATAATTTTTTTCAAAACAACTTCTAAAAAAAAAAAACATACTCGTAAACTGTAATTTCCGAGCAAAGCTAATAAAACCCACAATGATCAAACATGTTTTCTGATATCCCATGTAAGAGAGAATTGGATGCATGATTTTTGTCCGCGCCCCATGAAATCACCGTGATATATATGCGTGTAAACATGGTTTGCGGGAAAATACATTTGGGATTCCTTTACTTGGGCTAGCTGTTGGGCAGGGCGGAAGGGACCACACACACGGCAAGGAACAGTCCTATCAGGGTAGGCTACCTAGCTAGCTCCTTACTGAAAGGAAGACGTGATCAAATCTTACAAGCACGAACAAGCTCCTTGTCGAAGGGAAGACGTGATCAAACCTTGCAAGCACGAACAATAATCATAAACAAAGTGTCATACATATGCATGCCTCCACCTAGTCAGTAGAAGTTTTAAAGAAATCGAGAAACTGAACATTGCTTGCTAGCCTGAGTGAGGTTCGAAGTTGAAGGTGTGTTTAGAAATGCGGTGTAATTTCTGAAAAATCAAGAACTGAACATAGCGTGCGGTTGATTTTTCAATAAGCTCGAAAAGAACATGGCCAAGTGCATGGATGCTGCTGTCTTTATTCACTGTGAATGCGAATGACAACTTTGAACTTTATTCCCGGCCACTTGTCCTCGTGAGTCCAGCAAGCTTCCTGCCTGTTTCACCATGTGGGAAGCTTGAAGACTTTTTGACAACCTCACAGGCACTTGGTCCATATATTCTGCTCGTCCTTCCTACCAAAACAGTCATTGTTATGAATTCATATCCCAGTCTCGTAGAATAATCTGTGGCTTAATCGTTCAATTCTTCAGGAAAATATGAACTGACAGCCCAGCTGGAAACAAAACACAGAGAGTTTATGCAGCTAGACAGCGTTTTGGGGCCTTAGGCATAGGCGAGTTTAGTTGATTAGGACAGAGTTGGGGCCGTAATCTATGAAAAAAGAGACATAAAATAAAGAGGTATTCAGCTGTCACTAGCATTCAAAAAGAGTTGATGCATACTTCACAGGTACTGTACACCTATAAGAAGAAGGGTACTTAATAACTCTAAAGGTATGACTTAACTGGTTAAATTTTAAATTTACTTTCTAGAGGTCACTAGTTTGAGTCTTATAAACTTCAGAACCACTGAAAACTTACATAATCATTAACTTCACGATCCGTATGATTAATTGAGGTACACCCAAACTAGTCCAAACAACCATATTAATAATAAAAAAAAAACAGGTAATTATTACAATCCAAACTCTATATTACTTTTCCCTTTTTTCTATGCAATTCTTATATTTGCATGAACAAATCTATTATGTTCAAGGAATAAATCTTATTTGTTTTTTTATTTTAACGTGGATGTCCGGGTCAGTTTGCGTGTAACTCGACTAATCCTACGGGTCTTAAAGTTAACGACCATGTAAGCTTCCAGTGGCTATTACATAAGCAACCATAAGGCTCGAACCTAAAACAACAGAAAAAATAAATCTTTTGATTCCAAAAATCTTAATTTGATTCTACTAGATCACTTTTATGTTAATAAATGGGCGAAAGATTTAGCAATATCAACGTAGATTGTTCATATCGGGATGGGAAGAACCACATATCTCTTTCACACCTTGTTCAGCCAAAATAACAATACTTTTTATTGAAAATCTCGACAATTTGTCCAAAAACATCACTACTTCAATGTTTTTGCCACGGAATCTTTAGCTGGAATCTTTAGCCCAGAAAACTCAAAGAAAGAAAATCCAACAACAACTTTGGGTGCTGAGAAGCTGCCATGGAGATATGATGGTCAAACAAGTAAAGAATCCGGTATTTGAAATACTTTTCTGAGCACTATAAATATTTTTTCCGCAAATTAAACTTGGAAATGAAATCTAATTATCAATTTGCAAGCTCAAACATATATCAACTCTTTCTATAGAATTCAAATATATATTCTTTTAACTCAACTAATGCACTCTAATGATTTGTAGATCTTGTAATCTGAACTAGTGGTTGGCATTGGATTTTGTAACCGATGGATCGATGTTGAACCATCCATCTTCGTCATCATCTTAACTTAACCACTTGAACCATTCCACGATACTCATTTACATCATATTTCTCGTAAATGCCATTTGTGTTGTCATCATCACATATATTAATCGATCCACAGAGCTCTCTATCCTTAAACAATCTCGACATCTTTCCTAAGATACGACAAAAGCCACGTTATGATTGAAAAAAATATCCATGGACAATGAAAATAATGATATTAATCAAGGGTGGATTATTTTTAGTTTGATTTGATTTTTATTTATAAAAATAATCAAATTAAAATTTTATAAAATATATATAAAAACTAAAATCGATTCCAACTGACTGGTTTTGGTTTGGTTTGATTATTTTAAATTAAAAACCAAAACTCAATCGACTAGTTTGATTCAGTTCGGTTATTTTATAATGAAAATTGAAAATTATATTGTTTTTTGGGGTTTTTTTGAACTTTTTAATAGATTCTTTTCAGTTTGGTTTGTTTCGGTTTGGTTTGATTTAGTTTATTTCTTAACTAAAACAGTTCGGTTCAATTTGGTTTTTTGATTTCAAGCTTATGAAACCAAAATCAAACCTAATCGAATTTTTAAAAAATATATTCTAATAAGTCTTTTTTCATGGTTCGGTTTTTTTTTTTGTTTTTTTCTGGTTGTTTTGGTTTAATCAGTTTATCAGTTTTTTTACTCACCTCTAATATTAATATGTTTTCCAAAGTACTTTTTACTTTGAAATATATTAAAATAATATTTTTTTTTATTTTTTTATTTTATTTTTAATATTAGCAAATCAAAATAATTTAAAAATATAAAAAAATTATTAAAAAATTTAACTTTTTTTAAAAAATATTTTTGAAATAAAAAAACAAATTAATACTATTTTTTATTAGAAAGTAAGGGTTTGTAAAGGAGTATTGAAATGTACAACACAAATACATGAAAATCCTCACACTAATATTGTAAGATATGATGAGTATTATGTCATGGTATTAGAGTAGCGATTACATTTTAAAATATTTATTTTTATTATGATATATATTGAAATAAAGCTTTTTATTTTTTAAAATTTATTATTAATATCAGTATATTAAAATAATTTAAAAACATTAAAAAAAATTAATTTTAAAAAAATATAAATAATAATTTTTTTTTTAAATATTTCTAAAACATAAATTCAACTATGTAATAATTAAGACAGCGACGACAAAAAAGAAAGGACCGAACCTTTTGCCCTGAGTAAGAACAACACAAGTCACCCTCTTAACCCACCGTCCATCATCTGTTAGCCTTCCACGTGGATTCACCTAAGCATGACGTCACCACATCTCATCTCATCAGTATCTAATCCCTGTCCCTCATTGGTCCATTCATGGAGTTCACGTCCCAGGCCGGTGATCCAAATATTAATTATTTAAATTTAATGGGATTGTCGCACGTGTAGATTGGACACGCGGCCACTGACGAGGCGTTTTGACCCTTGAAGAGCGCGTGATATTTGCCATTCTGGATCGGTAACTTTGTGCTGGCGCCACAACATTGTTAGATGGAGATTTTCTTGGAGCCGTTGTGAATCTGCCACGTTATGAGACAAAACATCAAATCAACTATGCAACGGTTAGATGACGGTGAAGAGTCAGGAACAGGCAACACGTGTCTTCAATCATGTGTGTGGGTCCTTTGCATAATTGTTGTTTTGGGGTCATTCTGGCCTGCTTTTTCTTCTTTTTTTACACACCCCTAATCTAATTCAAAGACTTTATTTATTTTTTTATTTTACAATACAACTTATTATTGAATTTTAATGTACAATTCATTGGATCATATCACAGGAGCTTTCTGATCTTTTGTGGTATCAATCATCCTTGTTATTGTCAAAGGAGAATATAATTGTGCTTATAATATATATTTGTATGTAATTAATCTACAATCTTTTTTTCTCTCCATAAAATCTAAATTTTACTCCATTTTAGATGATATAATTTATGCGACAACGTTTCTTAATATATATGATCTTATTTGTCTGAGGGGCGTGTAAGTGTTTACAGGGTTTTTAGCATTTTATCTACAAAAAATATAAATATCTTTCAATAGCAAAATTTAGCCAAAAGATACCGGTAGTAATAAATCTAAATTTAATAGGCATAAAAAAACTTAGAAAATCTAAAACTCATGATCTCAAGTATCATGCCGAACTCAGTTTTAATGGCCCAGTCTAAAATAAAACATATTCTCATAAGCTCAACATTGAAGAAGAACTCAATGTTATGGACTCAATTTAAGAAAAGAGTTCAGTCCTCGGCTTTGAAGAAGAGCTTAATGTCTCTAATAGAAGAGCTTAGCTCTCATGAGTTTAGTTTTGAAAAAGAGCCCACTGTTATGGGCTCATCCTAGAGAAAAAATCCAGCTCTTATAAGCTCCATCTTAAGGAAAAACTCAACCCTTATAGATTCAACTATATTTTGGATTCTATTTTACATACTACTAGGTTTATAAAAGTCCTCTAAATATCTATTATATTTTCATTGATATTAATGTCATGGAAGAGATATAAAATATTAAAAGTTTTTGTTCAAAATAAGTTTATATCATTTATATTTTTATATATAAAATCTTTAAAACACATTTAAATTTTTTTTGTTTTTTCTTAGAAAATATTTTATAAGAATTTTTATTACTTGTCTTTTAAGATTTTTTGCCTGAACATTTTTAGGTTTCTTTTAAATTAAAAATTTATCATCGTTCAAATTTACTCTTGTTAATTGTTATAATTCGTAGAAAAGGCTTAGAAGAACACCTTAATTATTATGCTAATGGTCATTAAACTTTTTATTTTAAAACAAGATTCATAAGCATGAAGAATTATATTTTGTACTTTTTAATACAATACTTTGACTTGGATATAATCATGATCTACAACATTGAAAAAAAATATATATATAAAAGATAATCTATTCCTCCATTTGTTGGAGTAGTCACAATTCATTTTTAAAGCTCTTTGTTTTGAAATAATTCATTAATTGAAATTATTTTTTTTAATAAATTCTAAATATTGTTTCTACAATTTTAATTAAAATCTTTTATCCAATTCCTTATATCAACATCTAAACTAAAAACTAGTGGAACACAATGTTAAATACAATTTAGTGTCTTTAAATTTATATTTTATTTTAGCTATTGTAACTAGAGTATAGTGGAAATAAACAAAAAATGGGTATAAGTAATAATAGTTTTCTCTGAGAAAACTCCTTTGGGACTGGTAAATCACTGAAGGCAGATTCCTTATGAAAAAAGTTACAGATAGATTTTCTTCTCCTCGTTAATAGATCGAAGTCACTTACTAGATAGCAAAAGTTTAATTTATTTCAATCTTTCATGATATTACAGGAGTCACTTTATTGCATTCGTGAGGCATTCATGGCCAATAATGATCTTCAAAACTTCTTAAACTTAACTTTGAGAGGCACATCGCTAAGAGCCAGACGCTTGAATCCTTCCTTGTCAACATAAATGCCAATATCTTTGCACAGAACTTTGCAGTGATCGTTACACACAGTAGGGCAGAAAACTAGCTTGTAGTCATTCCCGTACTTCTCAATCTTAAACCAATTGTCTACAGTTTCAGGACCGGGATTTCCTTCAACCCCAGAAGTTGAGATGAACATTTGGCTCGTCAGTTTATCATATTTTTCAACCTTCCACACTGCTGTTGCGGCACAGCTTGCTGGGCCAGGGAATTTGATGTTGAGATCGGTAGAAAGACGGATGACACCTTTCTTGCGGTTCGCAGGTATGAATTGCAGTGGGAGACCATCTGAATCCTCATAATCTTCTAGCATAACATCCACTGGGCAGCTTTTGTGTCCTGTGATGGCGAATGTGATCCCACCTCCTCTCCCTCGCTCCACTGGGAGGATGTCGTAGTAATTAGTGCCAGTTCTAAGCACCTTACCGGCGATGTCAAGCACCGGCTCAGGGGCAGCACCAGCTGCTACCCGAGGCAATGGCTTTGCAGCTAATGCAAAAAGAAGGAAGGACAACACTAGAAATGCAGACCCCATCATCCTCATTGTTGTTGTGAGTTGTTTTCTGTGTGTGATGTGTTTATGCAAGAACGTATGGGAAGATCCTTGACTTTATAGAGCTAGCAATGCATGATGATTGTAGTTAATTCATAACTTTTCAATGAGCGGAGAGGATCGAGGTCATTACTGGTGGCTGTGTTCCTAAAATCAATAAAAAAATAATAATAAATCATGATCTTCTCTTCTCGAGAGCGTCTTACAATGTGATATGATTTATTAATTTATAAGTCATTGTTTGATGCAATTGGGCTGGTACAAAACCACATCCTAAAAGTCAAATACTGTACACACACACACCATGGCTTGTTTGATAAAAAAAAAAGGGGTCAAATACTATGCTAATGGTTTATTCAATAAATGGTTTTCATTAGTGACTCTTATAAATCCAATCGCATAGTTAATATTTTTCTTGAATTATATAATATATAAAATAGCATTGTTCTTAACAAATAATATTAATAATACAAAATCTCATAAATCAATATTATTAGTTTCATTTTATTGGTTCAAGAAAGATTATAGTTAATGCTTTTGATATTAATTCATGGAACCCATCTCATTAATCAAGATTCCATTTTAATGGTCTTAAAAAAAACTTAAAGGCGAAACTCTAGAATTAATATAAGAGCATAATATAAAAGATTAGACATTAAATATACATTTTCTCTTAATTATTTACTCTTGATATCCCAAATTAAAAATAAAACAAGTATAGTTATTTCGGAGTTGGAGTCATTAAGGCCTAATGACTAGAAGGGCAATTATGTCTTTTTATTAAAATGGCCATATATTTCCCTCCTCCCCTTCACTCTCCACTCTCCACTCTCCAGTGTATTTTAAACTCGCCAATCTTTTCAATTTAGGGTTTTCAAATTCAACTCCAACGGTAACAATTAAGGTTTGCTTTCAAATTCTACCAGCATTCTTAGCTAAACCCATTTCTTAATCTCGCTTATCATTCATCTACTGCTGTCTAATTGAATGGTTTCGCAGGTTTTGCACTGTAAATTAGAGTGTTGAATAGCATGGAGCAGAGCGGATGTGAAGAAAGAGGGAGAAAAGTTTCTGATTTGAAGTGTGAAAAGATTATCCTTTCGGTTGATGAATCAACTCAAAAACCAGAAACTATTGAAACCCGGAAAAGTTTGGAAGCTAGCATGTTTGCATCTCAAACACCTGCCAAGACGAATGAGCCTTTGCATGCTAAATTCAGAGAAGGAGAACTTGAAATTTTAGAAAGGTGGGTTTTTTTAGGTGATGCATTTCTTTCAACTTGTAAGAGATCCTCTCTTTTTTCTTTTTTCAGTTTTGGGTTGTTGATACTAGGTATGGATTTTTTTTTTGTGTTTGTTTAGGCACAAGACAATTGTAGAACTCTTTGATAGTATGAATTGTTCATTGAGGTTGCTGGTTATGAGAAAAAAGTCACCTACTTTTCAAAATATATCTGCCCAAGTTGAAGTCTTGACTCAAAGGTATCAGCCACTTTGCCTAATTTTGTTTCAATTCTTGTTTTGATTTTTGTATGCAAATCTTTGACTCTTGGGGTTTATTGAATGTTATTTAAGTTCCACTGTTTCTTTCGTTCAGGAAGTTCTCTTACGGACATCTTGCACGGATAAAATATTTACTTCCTGAAGCTATACAGATGGATAAGATTCTTGTGCATGACAAGAAATCCCTGTGCATGAAGCCAGATATGAAAATCGGAGTGCTGTTTGATGTTGTAGAAGGCCACGATGAGGAATCTGATTTTATTGCTCTGCGCCAAGTTTTCGCTTCTAGGCTTGTTGATTACTTTATAAAGCATCCTGAGGTATGTGTCTGTCCCTATATCAGTTTTCTTATTGCTGCCTGAGTTTTTGATTGGATTGATTACCGTGGAATTGTTAATTAGTTGACTCGAATAAGAATTCAACATTGCGATTTATCTGACTGATTGCACTGTTTGTGAGCTTTTAGCCACTGCTTTGATTCAACCTAGATAGATTATTGGAGTGCAAAGTATGGTACAGACTTGTTGCGTGATAAATTATGGTTACTGTATATAGAGCCAAAGATGAGAAAATACACTGGGGTACGTCTAGAAATATTCTGGTCTTCAGCATGTATGAGAGATTTAAACATTTTTAGAGGACATGCTTGTATACAGCTTCCTTCTGTGTAAAACTTTCCTGCAGGATGAGCATATAAAGGACTCTGGTGTTTGTAAAGTCAGGTTCCATTGATGACCTTAACATTCTGTTTCTTTTAGGTTTAGCTCTTTGGGTCTATATGCCAATATAAAACTTCATGACATTTCCTTTACCTTGGGTTACAAAGAGTGAAAAGAATTGAGGCAGTTCTTTGTTTTTCTGCTTGTAAGGCCTGTGATATCCCACAGGCTATATTACCAGGTCCATTTAACCAAAGTAAGGAGGCTGCTTTTGAGGACAAGGCTGGTGACCATTCAATGGCTGTCTTTTGTGAGCCCTTTAATGAAATAAGTGAGATCATTGCTCCAGAACCAATGATCACAGATCAATCAAGAGAATATCTGCCAGCTGCCATTGAAAGTCAGATGTTGTCCACTCCATCCCATCTACGCCCATCTTTCAATAGGCACTTCTCTCAGAAGACTTTTTCTGAAGAGGAGAAGGTGCAACTGTTAGCATCTCCCGTTCCTTCATCAGTTTCACCATCTGGCGATCTGCATAATGAGCATCTCAATGAAGCAAGAACTGGAGAATTTCCTGAGTTTTGTTCTAAATTTAATTTTAAGACCAACCTGGACATCAAAAGCGAACGAGCAAGACAATCGTGCATACCATATTCCAAATTTACTTCTTTCAATCCTCTGCCTAGCCAACCAATCAATCCTGAAGTCTCTGCTGATGTGTATACTTCTACCAGCCCCAAGTGTAAACCTGACTCATCTGTTGATAAATTACTGTTAGAAACACCTGCACAGTCAACTCCAAGGAGAGCAATGGATAGCTCTGATGACAAGCACAAGGACACTACTGGCCAAAAGCAGACATTATCTTGTAAGCCTGCAAAAAGGGTGCTAGATTTCTCATACATGGAAGCCGATAAAGGTGCATCAGAATACTATGAATTCTTACATGATAGTAGCACTCAACCTCTTGCTGGCTCTTCTTCACTACTTAAAAAGGTGTGCCATTTCCTGTTCAACCTAGTCATATTTGAAGCATCATTTTGGAAGTCAATAATTTTAATGGGTATGAACCTCTAAATGAAAATCTTTTTTACTGATTTCCTATGGTGCCATCATTAGCAAGACATTCCTTCTCTTGTTATTTTTTAATGAATAAATTATATGCATCTGAAAATAGTTCATCCAGCAGCTATTCAAAACCCTCGATAAGATGATAGTTTGTTCAGTCATTCTTATGAGGTAGAAAAATAAAGGATGACATTCACATTTTGCGTTTTGGTCTTTTATTTGGTATACTTGGGAATATTGTTTAGGATTAACTTTTGCATGGCAGCATGTATGTCAGACCTGCAGACATACATGCTGAATTGTGCTTTTTTCATTCGTTACTTGCTGGCATGCTTTGATTGCATTTTGTCCTTGGAGCAATTCTATTGACTCAAAACTCTTTATACTTATTCACTTTGCAGGTGGAGGGAAGCCTTGGTCACTCATCTGTAGATCAGAAAACCTGTCAGTCTGATACAGTGCACCAGCAGATGTCTATTCAGTTGCCTGACCTAGTTTCTCTGGTTCACCACATATTCCAGTCAGTTAACTTCTCCCCAATTACAAAGGAGGAACTTGTGCACAAGATAATTCTAGATAGTTTAGATATTGTTGACAGAAGTAGGTCACGATGGGTCTCCCTTTATAGCAGCACCCTTCGTATTTTTCTCATTGAATCATTGGTTAGTGAACTCACTCAGTCTACTTTTACAGTGGCGGTTGAAGAACAGATTGGGATTCTTGAAAAGCGAGTTCCAGATTGGATTTGCAGGTTACCAGCACCTAGTGGTGATGTCTTGTACAAGTGGGTGTATCACACATCTCTTTGATCTCTTATGCAACTATCTATCCATGAGGAGAACTGTAAAGAAAATATTGTGGGGGGCACCTAGACATTAGAAGATGGATATGCATGTTTCTCTGTATACGTGAATATTTTGCAAATGTGTATAACAGGTCACAACTAAACATGTTAATCTGTTTATTTTGAGGTAATAAAGTAACACCTTAATTTCTTTCTAACAATATTGTTAGTTTCATTGGGGGGGCATCACATGTAGGTGAGAAAACATGCTAAAAATGTAAAAAAATATTGCTAAAAATTTCTTTCTAAAAAAAAAATATTTCTAAAACAGCAAGAGCTTTTGTGTGAAGGAGAAAGCTTCTGAAACTTCTTTTCTTCAGCAACATCAAATCCTATCAAGCTGTTTTATTTTGCTGTAGACATAGGCCCTTCGATGAAAGTAAACTTTGATGATGTGGATCAATATTTGTTATGTACATTGCTTATGAGATTGTTTTTTCTATTTTTGTTAAAGTAAAGTTTATTTTGTATTTATGAGTTGGCCCTATTGTCATTCCCTCATGCCTTTCTGGCCTCGTGCAGGATCAAGAAAATGTCAGACTTGGAAACAGTTCAGGCGATGGTACTCATAGCATAGGTCAATATCTAAAGGTATCTTGATTTAGTACAAGTTGTTCTGGCACTAGAAGGGAAATGTAATTTGATGCATGGACTCGGACCCAGAGTTCTCGCTAATCCCATCCTCCCCCAATAATTTGCTTTCTTGCTTAATTATATAGACACAGTAGATTTTTAGTCGCATAGGGAGGCGTCAACCAGATGGTGCAGAGCGAAACTTGTATTTGACTCGACTGATCGTTGAATGTTATGTTAGTAGGGTGATCTCTGCTTCCATTTTTATCCACAGGCTATTCATTTCTACCTCCTTTTTTTTTTTATGTATAATTACGTTGAATTCAACTGCAACCTTGTTTAATTCGATGCACACTATGAATCTTGGAGACCAAACTGCTCTTCTTATTTAATTTTCATTCCTTCTGATGCCTTGGTTTTTCATTTGGAAACTCTTTGTGCTGGTTCTTCAGACGCAAGATTTGTATTTTCTTGGTTCTAATAGAAAAGCTCAGAGATTTGAGAATATTGTCTGCAAACAATTACTTGATGTGAATGGAAAAACATAAATTTATTTGATCATGAGTAAAAGATGGTAAATTTGTTCAGGGAAATGATGTTTTTACCATCCCTTCAAGTTTTTTTAGTTTTAATTTGGAAGCTCCACAATTATAAATTAATAATTAAGGAAATTCTGGATGACTTTTTGATGTTTTTTGCATTTTGTTGTTGAGAATATTTTTTAGTTGACTAGTTATCTAACTTGTGCTCCGTTGCGGGTCAGCTATTTTTATTTTTTATTAAAAAATATACATGTAGGTTTTTTCAATGTATTTTTATAGTTTAAGAAATTTAAGTTCAAATAAAAAGATTTATGTATATATATGTAATCAAATAAATTAAAAACTATATATGCGAATAAATAAATAAAAAGTTATTAATGATATCTAAAAATAATACTTGAAAAATTAAGAGATAGGTGTAGATCAAGATATTTAATCTCGAAAGATAGGACATTTATTCAGTTGTGTTTTCTAAATTTGTTTATTAAAATAATTTTTTTATTCAAGCAAATAATAATAGAAATAAAAACACAAATTAAATTGATTGAATAAAATAAAAAGGGAAAAAGATACCATGCAAGGTTGCACATATTACAAATATTATCTGATTTTTTTTTATCAAAAATAAAGTTCATCCATACAAAAGATAAAAAAAATTATAGATAAATAAAAAAACTTTCAAATTTAATTACATAACAAAAAAATTCATAATTTAAAATAAGCTTTCCAAACATAATGAAAGAGAGAAGGGGTACAAATATAAATATAAATTAAGAAATTTAGAGAAAAAATCATAAAAAATATTATTAATTTTAAAAAAATAATTAAAAAATAATAATTTAGAAAAAAAGAGAGCAAAGGCCAGGCCAAACCATCTAGCCCATTTTGATAAGGGCAACGTGTAGGCCTGCGCGACTGGACCCTTATTTTTCTTGGTTACAATTAGGATGGATAACATATCGTAAAAAATCATACAATGTATTGCCTAATGAGGCAGACGACACGTCGTCTGATCTTGCCTACATTTTGGCTGTGGTAATGGCTGAAAAATCAAGGCTTAAGTTTTTTCACTCAAAAACTTATTTTGAGGCAGACGAAGCGTTGTCTGATCTTTCTTAGATTCTAACTACTAGGGTGCCTGGAAAATCAGGGTTTAAATTGTTTTGATCCCAAAACCCAATTTTCAATCTATTTTGACCCAAAACATCTATAAAACACCTTAGAAATCGTGATAAACCTATTTATGGCCTAAAAAAAATCTCAAAAATCAAAATCAATCAGAAAATAAAAAATTAACCTGAGCTTAGATATGTTTTTTCATGAACATTAAACGTAAGAAAAACACTTAATGTGAACTCTCATTACCAAATGAAACCATTTGACACAAATATTGATTGTTTTGATAGCATAAATCGGTGTCAACGACATTTTTCTTTCTTTATCGTTGAAATTCGGTGACCTCTCTCTCAATGAGGAACTTAAAAATAATAAAAACAAACTTTTGTATCAAATTTGAATTTGAAAAATATTGAGGTACCGAAATTGTATAATCTGTGTTTTTTTTTTAAGTTTAAGGATCAAAGTGTATCTTTTATAAAACTTATGGCATGCCACCCATTTTTGATACATTTTTCATTTCGGTCCCTTATCTTTCTATCCCATCCTTTCATAAAAAATCAAAATCATTTGGTCTTCAATTAGGACTAACTCGCTTAAAAAAAAATTTTAAGGATCAAATTGAAAAAACAAAAAAACTTACACAATCCATTTACAATAATATGTGAGAGGATGAACAATGAACTTCTACACAATAAAAAACTTTCGCCTTTTTGTTCTGTACTTAGTAGGCAGAGTTTTTTCGTTCAAATGTCGATGTCACTATAACTATCTCTTTTGTTTTTTACATTAGTGCTACTAGACGATTTATTTTAGAATTTTAGTAATTAGTATACTTTTTATGTTAGAATCCAGCGACTCACTCTCTTTTTTTTTAAAAAAAAAGACTGAAAAATAAAAAAAATACAATTCAGGATCAAATTTGATTTTTTGAAAATTAGAGACTTTTTTTCCGAATTCAAGACTTATTTTTTGAAAATAAGAAAAATAAAAAAGATGAGGGGATAGAAAAGAACTTTTAAAACAAATTTTAAATCTGTCATCTATTCAACCTGTTTTTTTTACTTTAATCTCCTATCTTTCAATTCAACCCTTTCTTAATAAAATAAAATAAAATACAATTGGATGCTAATTTATACTCGTGAGTGTTATCATGTAAAATAAAAATTTAATAACTAAATTAAAAAAATACTATTTCAATATGCAATGTTACAAGCAGATGAACACTAGAAGTAAAAAGACATTTTTTAGTACTATCCTTTAATAATAATATCATTAAGTACTATATCAAATGGATTTGTTAATTAGCATAAAAACAAGTGTACATCATAAACCTTTCTTAAAACCCATTTTGGTTCCTTGATATTGGTAATATACACATGATATCATAAAGAAAGCATGACAAGTGTAACTCCATGTTAGGATGTTCTGTCTATGAAGATCTCCTTGTTTTGTAACTCCATTCTTGAAAGATTTTGCTCACTACACGTGAAGGAGGTCTGATTGATTCCCTTTCGGTTTTATGTCAAGCCATGCGGTGCACGTATTCTGCTTCTTGTAATTGTGCTCCGATTTGTCAAAGGACGTCTAGAGCTATATTTTCTAGCTTTATATATCAATGGAGATGCGTTACTGTTCTACAAAAACTGAATCCATTTTTAATTTCTCCAAGACCACCTTAAGTTTAAATCATATCACAACGTTATATAAAAATATATATATATATATATATAAGAAAGGGTCTCATTATTTTATTATTATTGTTGTTGTTATTTGGATACATCATCCATGGATCCATTGAAACATTAGCTGGGTATATCACTATACCAGCGGAGCCAAGATCTAGCTGGCTCTGCTTGGAGTAAGAGACAACGAACCCATTGAGACCCCTAGAAAGAAAGAAAAAGCCAAGAAACATGACTAGAGACAATAGCAGCTAGCCTATTCCATCATTATTTAGCGCCAACACCCTTTCAGGCTTTCAGCATTCATATGGATGAACTTAAAGGCCCAACCTTCTTAAACAAAACCAAGAAAGGTGACAGTTTATCACTAAGAGACAGAATTCTACGTCCATTATTCTCACGATAAATCCCAATATCCCTGCATAGAACTCCGCAGTGACAAATGTTTTCAGGACAGGAAACTAGCTTGTACCCTATGCCAGCCTTCTCAATCTTGAACCAGTTGGTTAATGTATCAATACCAGGATTTCCTTCTTCCCCACCCGTTGTCACAAACCATTGTACCTCCGAGTTGGAAGATTTCTGAATCTTCCAGACTGATGAGTGGTCACAGGCTTTCTTAATAGAAAACTTGATGTTAAGATCAGTAGAAACTCGGATGATATCATCTTCGGAGCTGGCAGGTGAGAAGGTAACTGGAAGGCCTTGTAACAGGTCCGAAGAGTATTGAATAACATCATCCGGGCAAGTTTTATTGGTAGCAGAAACATCCCCGCCTAGAGCTCCCCAGAAAATAGAAGTGATGATGTATTCCGTGCCTGCTTTAAGTTCTTCGCCCTGAATGTCAAGCACCGGCTCAGTATAAGCTTCTATTGACGGCACTGAGAGAACAAAGGCGAAGAGAAGAAAGGAGAACCACACCAACAATGTAGACTTCATTGTTATTTGATGTTATTGAGATTTTTCGTTCTTGGATATGAAAAACAATCCCAAGAAGCTTGCATTTATAGAGCTAGAACCTGGAAGCTCAACAATTATTCAAATGTCGTTGTCTATCTTTTGTTTTTTTTTTTACATTATGAAATAAGTTTATCAATTTAAACATCAACCACAAATTATTTCGCAAACATGTTTCGCATTCTTTCATAGTACGTAGACATCATATCAATTATTCACATATGGCCAAACTATACGTGCTCATGATAACGACTTATCCTGTAAATAATTGTCAAAATTATAATGGAAAAAAAAGCTAAGTAAAAATTAAATTAATTAGCATTGTTTAAAACCGATTTTTATTCCTTGATATTTGTAATATATGCCACACGTGTACGGCGTCGCGATGATATTTCACTTCATTAATGTAACTATCTAATATGGGGAGACAATAAATTCTTGTCTTTTATCGGCGGAAAAATGGAATGAGAGTCGCCACCTAATATTTTGGTCACTAGAAACCCCAACTGGTCTCAGAGATCGGATACGGGGATTGGTTGTGTAAAGGGAATGTATTAGCACCCCAAATACGCCATAATTACTTAAGGTAAGTTGCATTGTTTGATTGTCTGATAAAAAGTTAAGGTGTTATTGTATTTCTAATTGTTGGTCCATCTATGGTTTAAGAAAAGTCTTTCTCAGTAAGGATGTCCTTATCTTATCGGGTAAAAAGAGATCGGGTACGGGGACTGGTTGCGTAAATAAAAGGTATTAATACCCCAAATACGCCTTACCTAAGGTAATCTGCATTGTTTGATTGTCCTTTAATTTGTGATTTATCTCTAATTACACCCCTGATTGGCCTCAAACTTTCAATTTTGTTTAATTTCACCCCTGACGAACTTCAATTCGAACTCCAGATTTCCGCGCTTTTGTAGTTTGATCCTTGATTTTGGATTTATTCAATTAAATCCTTAATTGACCATCAAACTTCAATATTTTTGCAATTAAGCACCTGATTTGACCAAATCAACTCTCAAAAATTATAATTTAACCTCAAAACTTTAATTTCTTCCAATTAAAGCCCAAATTTACTTAAAAATCAATTTTTCTTGCAATCAAACCTTCTATAAATTCAATTAAACCTCCAATAAAATTTAATTGAGTCTATAAATATTTGTTTTTGGACATTTCTTCCTCAATTTGAATTTTTCTTGTCAACAAGGATCTTCATCTATAAAAAATATACTGCCAATTTTAATATTTGAGTTTTTGAGCCTCCTCAACCAATTTCTAGCCATTTTTTAGCGCTTCAACATCCTGTTCTCACTGTTATTATTTTATGAATTTTTTGTTTTTAGTCCGAATATTATGTTTTTGATTTTTAGAAGAGAAAAAATGAATTTTGGAGAATAACCTAAAAATAGGTTATGACAATATAAAAATGACATGTTAAGGTGGCACTTTCCCTACCTTAGTTTTAAACTACATAATATTAGAGTTAATCTCGATTGACAAAATTAGTCAAAAGATTATTTAATAGATCTAGTAAAAACCTGGTTTGATTTAAGAAAATATTAAGATAATGGTTTTTAATATTATTTTTTAAATATTAATACGATAATGTCTTGGATCGACCCAGACAACTTATCAAACATATGACTTGATTAGGTCTAATAACTTTATTTTTTGAAATTACCTTTTCATTTAACTACATTATAATAAAAATAAGCATGTGTAAAAAAGTTTTCACATTGTCGTAACCCATTTTTGGGTTCTTTCAAATTACATTTTCTTTTCTCTCTCTCTTTTTTTTAAAAAAACAGAACACTGAAACAGTGCCGTTTTGAACGGCACCGTTCTCCTTCTTCCTTGCGCATGCAGAGGTAGGGAAGAAGAAGATTTTAAATCTCCTTTTCCCGCTCAACTTCTCCTTCTCTACCACCCCACTTGCCCAAGAAACCCGGCACTACCCATACCCATCATACCCTGCCACCACGACGAAGGAAGAGGAAGGCCATGCCCTACAGCGGCTGCACAAGAGCCATCCCACCCCACCATGCCATGCACTTGGACAGGGTATGGTGAACCTCTCCCCCGACTGCCTATAAATACAGAAGAAGAAGAATTCAAAAGGGGGCAAAATTTTTAAAAAGGAACAGATGAATGTGTGAGAGAGAAGGGAAAACCGAACAGAATAGAGAAGGAAGAAGAAGAAAAAAAATAGAGAAGGGAGGAACGATTTGAGAAAGAAGACATGAGGGTTTACAGACGAACAGAAAACAGAGGGGGGGGGGGGAGAATTTGTTGTTGAGAGGAGAGAAGCTCGGGCAAAACAGAAAAAAAAAGGAAGAAAAGGGGGAAAGAAGAGTGGAGAAGAGCAGTGACAGAGAGGGAAGAAACGGAATGGAATAAAGAAGGAAAACAGAAAAGAAAAAAAACAACAAAAGAGAAGACACAGGGGCTGATATCTTTGCATAGAAGGAGGAGCAGCACAGTAGCACCACCACCAGAGCTACCGCCAGCTTCCACCGTCCTCCCAATCGTCGATAATAGCACCTGCACCGTGAGAAAAGGAAGAAGAAGAAAAAAAATAGAGACAGACAGAGGGAGGAACACAGAACAGAGAAGAAGAACAGTCGTAGAACCACCATCACAACAGCTATCACCTGGTTTCCCAGCCACCATCCGCAGTCCTAGTCGCTGCCACCGCCACCAGCAGATAATAAAAGAAGAATAGAAAAACAGGGGGAAGCTGAGGTAGATGAAGAGGAGAAGAGAAAGGAAACGCAGCAGCGTGAAAAGGAAGCACGCAAGAGAAGAGGAAGAACCACCGTCCTCAGCCGTGACCCGCCACCACCACCACCACCACTAGAGACAACAACCACGCTCCCTCATTCCAGGTAACCTTCCTCCCCCTTTGTTGTCCATTTTTTGATTCGTCTTTATTTGCATGCAGAACGTGAGCAATTCACGTTCTGCAGCAAATGAAATATAATTAGGTGGTTACTGTGTAGAGCACAATAACCACCTAATTATAATTCACTGGTTACTTTGCTCAGCACAATAACCAGCAGCCAGCCTTCTATTCTTTCGGGTTGGATCATCAGCCCAGCCCATCCGGATGGGCTGAGTCTAGCCCTGTAGCTGATGGGCCCGAATTTCTTTTTTGGGTCGGGTCTGGCCCAGCCTAAAATGAGTTGGCCCAACCCAGTAAAAATATATTCAAAAATATTTTTAGAAAAATTTGTAATTTCCCCGCGTATTTTGTTATAGAATTTTGCTTAATTTTGGTTTGTATTTTTATACCGTAAAGATACACATCCAGTATTAAAAAAATACCCAATTTTCGTCAAAACTTAAAATTTTGTTTTTTTGTTTTCATGCATACGGCTAAGTCTCTCAAAGAAAAAATCACATCATATTTTCATACAATAAAGAAAACTTAAAAAAAAAAATGTTTTAGCATGCATTTTGGCTTTAATAACCAGTTTATTAAAGTCACGAGAACTTGGCTAATATTTCAAAAAAATCCTAAAAAAATTATTTTGTTTTCTTTTTATATAAGAGATTATGAATTTACACGTAAAACGTATTCCCGATATTAAAACAATAGTTCTTTTATAGACATTAGAACGGTTAGGTTTTACTCCATAAGATAAGAACCTCCTTATTGAGGAGGGATTTTTTTGAACCATAGATGGACTAACATGATGAGACCTTAGATTTTTATCAGAAAATAAAACAATGCAGCTTACCTTAGGTAGGGCGTATTTGGGGTGCTAATACCTTCACTTTACGGAACCAGTCTCCGTACTCGATCTCTGAGACCAGTTAGGGTTTCTAGTGACCAGCATACTAGGTGGCGACTCCCATTTTATTTTTTCCACTGATAAAAAGACAAGAATTCCTTTTCTCCCTATATTTTCCAGATAGATACACAAACATTGAGTGGGGGTGAACGATCAACGCGACGCCGCACACCTGCGACACACATAATGTATTTTTAAAATAAAAAAAAACATTGTGAACGGTTATACAAAAGAGCACTTGTGAATATAATAAAAAATCTATGATCTTAGTTAAAAAATTAAAAATTAAATGGTATCCAATAAAAAAATCTCAAATAAATTATTAATTAATCTATTTTAATGGACTTGTATCAAAATTCAAAGAAAAAAAATATATTAAAGAACAAATAGGTCAGACGCGTGAGTTTGGGTGGGCCAGCACACTTGACTCACAAAGAAAGAGTTCAGGCACGCGTGCTAGGCTTCCTTTTTATGCTAAGGGATGGATGACGTGTTGTCACCCTGCTTTTTATTTTAAAAAATTCAGACGACGCGTCAACTATATTTCCATATTCCGACTATCGAAGAGGTGACCGAAAAATTAAGCAATGATTTTTTCAATCCAAAAAAATATTTTTAACCTAAAAACACCTAAGAAAAGGGTCTTAGAACATCAATGAACAAATATCTCAGCCAAGAACACCCCTAAATTGGTAAAAAAAAAATGCAAAATTAAGTCAAAATAAATTTTCCTTTTCCATCCTGACCTCCTTTTCCCAACAAGATAAGGGATAAAAAAACATCTAAATGGAACCCTCTCATGAATTAGAACTCATTAACACCAAGAATAGTTTTTTTTTTTTTTTACCATCGTAACGTGGCCAGCTAATGACTCTCTCTGTCCTCTCTTATTTTTCAATGACTCCCTCTTTCATTTTTCTAACTCAAGGATTGAAATTACTTTTTCATTTAACTACTCGATATTAAAAATAGGCATGTGTAAGAAAGCAACTCAATGATTTTTTTTTAAAGAAAAAATATTATGAACGGTTGTACAAAAAAGCACTCACAAAAATAATAATAAAAGTTATCATCTTAGTAAAAAAACATAAGAATTTATTGGTATTAAATATAAAAATCTCAAATAAATTGTTAATTAATCTATTTTAATGGATTTAAATACAAGTTCAAAGAAAAAATTAAAGAACAAATAGGCCAAGCATGTGGGCTTGGGCAGGCCAGCACACTTGGTTCACAAAGAAGGAGGTCAAGCACGCACACTAGGTCTTCTTTTCTATGTTAAAGGGCAGATGATGTGTTGGCGTCTCATTTTTTTAAAAAATGCAGACGACTTGTCTACTGCATTTCTAGATTTTGACAATTAGGGTGGTGGCAGGAAAATCAAGCGATGGTTTTTTCAATCCAAAAAAATATTTTTAGGTTAAAAACACCTAAGAAAAGGGTCTTAAAGCCTCGATGAACAATTTATCAGCCCAAAACATCACTAAATTTGTAAAAATAAGTGAAACATTGAGTAGAAATAAATTTTCTTCTTCTTTTCCCATCTATTTTTTCCAGTAAGATAAGGGGTAAAAAACACTTAATGAAACTCCTCTAAAAAATCAGTATCCATTGACACCAAGAATGATTTTCTTGATCGTTATAACACGACCAACTGATTATTCTCTCTCTGCTCCTTCATTTTTCAATGACTTCCTCTCTGATCTCTCTAAATCAATGATTGAAACATAAATAAAATGAAGTTTTGGAACAAAATGTAAAAATCTCAAAAACATGAATTAAAAAATATAAAAAATTTTGGGGACCAAAAAAGTTATAATTGGGCCTTAGGTACATTAAAAAAAAAAGATGAGATTTTGTTTCAACATCAAATATTTTCATCATGATATTTTTAATTATATTTAATCAAGAAAATTAAATTTGATCTTACCAAATCAAGCATTAATTTAATATGAGAATCCAAGCATTAATTTAATATGAGAATCTTTTCTTAACATTGCTAGAAACCGTTATGAATTTAACAAAAATATTTTCTTTTACTTTTTCTTTATTTTTCTTTTCAAATGGATACATCTATTTATATTGAACTAAACCTTCAATTTTTTCGACAAATAGTAAATGTATGGATAATTATTCTATTGAGTTGAAGAATTATATAAGAAATATCATCTTAAATTTATAGATTGTCTAGGTGATCTTTATGTTGTGTCTGCAACTTGTTGGAATATGTATCTCTAAAAATATGACTAATTTTCATGAGTGCATCCCATATTTTCTTTGGTAATTAGTCTCGGTAAGCTTGTGGAATGAGTGTTTGCATAAGCATGTGACAATCATGACTTTTAATTCTATATAATCTGCAATCCTTCAAATTTAGCAATCTAGATATATTTGAATCATGTCCATAAAAAAAAGAATATAGACTTTTAATTCTTATTTAATGTGAAGCTGACTTTGGACTTTACAACCCGTGACCCATTATAAACCAACTCCATATTTTTTACAGTGAAAAAATAAATGTATATCCATTCTAGCTTTCATGTTGGACTTTATCTTTCCTTTCATATTCATAACCGTGTTAAACATCTTTTCAAACATTTTCTTTTCAATGTGCATGAAATTAAGGTTGTGGAGGAGGAAATTGGTCTTTCAATAAAAAAGCTCATAAAAAATACTTCACTTTACCTAATTGTAGGTTAAACCTAAGTCACAAATTTGAAAAAAAATTCATCAATTTACAACAAATACAATTTTTAAAAACATCAAACAAACCATAACATGTACAAATCATACATTCATAAAACAAATTTTTATAGGGAAAAGCTATAAAACAAGTAAACATACAAATAAAATACATATACTACAAAAATATGCAATAAAATTAACATTTTAAAATGGAGTTCAAACAAAAGATAGGTAGCTTTTCTTATTTAATGAGGAGAATCCTCAATAAAATTTGAATCAGAACAAGGATGTTGACAGACTAAGTGTTAGGTTGATCAGATTTGCGTTGGGAGGTTGATTTGTGAGGGAGTGGGGGATGCTATTTGCTGCAGTGCTGGGAGGAAGAAGAAGAAAATGGGGGAGGGGATAGAGAGAGTCGCTCTCCAAGTTATAAATTAAATATTACTTATGAAATTATAGATGAATTTCACCGATGAGTTAATTCTGTTAATAATTCCATAGGTATAAATGACATGTCTTTATACATTTTGACTTTTTTTAATACCTTCTTTTCCCAGTGTAATTTCTTCGATATATATCAAAAAAATATTTTTGTCGGTGTTTACTGATGGATACAACAAGGGATTATTTTTTCAGTAAAATTCACCGCAATCTATCGACGGAAAAATTCCATTGGTATTTCCGTTTGTATTTATCAATTTTCTAGTAATGCATTTTCTATTGATTAGGGTTCGATCATGACCTTATCATAACCCAATTTTGGATCCCGTAAAATTATTTTATGTAAAAAATTATTATTACTTTTTTAATATGAGGTAAAAAGTAACATCAAATACCAATCAACACATAAATTAATAGCGATGCGTGCATGGCGTGTACTTGGTAATTAATTAACTAGCACACAAGATAAGCATATGCAAAGTGAAAAAGAATGTACTGATGGCACCAAATTATTGGTGCCAAACACGTTTTCGGCAATAAACATCATTACATAATTGGTGTTAATCAGTTTATTAAATTTGGTTGAATTTAACGTACGCATATAGTCATAAGAACATGACAATGAATGTCCATATAAACTCTTCTGCTATATATGTCATCTTTACTGCCAAATATTTTATAGATGGCTTTGGAGAATTCATCCAAATTAACCAAATACTCATGTCCACAAACATACCCTTTATACCATACTTATTCCTTACCATCAAGATAGTGTGAAGCTAACTCTACCCATTGATGTGCAAGAACAAGGTTAAGCTTGAAATATTTCTTGCATCTTCTTATTCGACAAGAGCTTAATTTGCAAATCAACCATTGACAGTGTTGGGTTATACTCCATCTTGTGTTGCTCCTAACTTGCCACATTATCTCCACGATTTTGATTCCTTCATGAATTGAATTAGTTCCTACATCCCTTCCAGTGTTTGGAGTTATCCCCTACTTCTCTTCTTGCCATTTGACTAGCCAAAAAGGACTGGAAATATATATGATCATGATAATGACTTGTACCTAAATTAAGACGATACACCAAACACCAAACACCAAACACATGACCTAGTTAGGTATAATAACTTTATTTTTTTAAAATTATCTTTTCATTTAATTACATGATAATAAAAAAAAACTTTCTTTTTATGTTAAGGGTGGATGGCGTGTTGTTGCCCCATCTTTTGTTTAAGAAAATGCAAACGACGTATGAGCTGTATTTTCATATTCTGACTATTGAAGAGGTGACAATAAAATCAAGGAATGGTTTTGTTAATTCACAAAAATATTTTAAACCTAAGAACTCCTAAGAAAAGGGTTTTAGAACACCACTGAAACAATTTCTCAACCAAAAACACCCCTAAATTAGTTTTAAAAAATGCAAAACATGATAAGAGATGAAAAAAGCATCTAAATGGAACTCCACTTATGAATTAGAATTCATTGACACCAAGAATGATTTTCTTGATCGTTGTAATGTGGCCAACTTATAACTCTGTCTCTCCTCTTTTATTTTTCAACAATTCCTTTTTTTATTTCTTTAACTCAAGGATTGAAATATAAATAAAATGAAGTTCTGAAGCAAAATGTTAAAACCTTAAAAACATAAATAAAAAAATCTTTAGGGACCAAAAAAGTTTAAATTGCGCCTTAGCTATATAAAAAAAAGGATGAGATTTTATTTTAGCATGAGTTTTAATTTTTAGATTTTAATTATGTTTAATCAATAAAATTGAATTTGAATTTACTGAATGAAGCATCAATTTAATACGAGAACCTTTTCTTAACATTGCTTGAAACCTTTATGAAGTTAGCTGAAATAAATTATTAAGCACAATCCTAAATAAACTAAATATGTAAGGATGACATTGAAAAAAAAAAGTACCTAAAAAATAAGAAAAAAAAATTTGTACGAGTCCAAAATGCATTCCCTCATAGGCTGTATTAAAAAACTTATGTTTTTTTTTTTAATGTTTTCTTTAAATATTCATGTTTGTCATTTATCATTTATCATAAAAACCATGTGGTTTGAACAACAAGTTATTAAAAGGGCAAAAAGCACAAGCAAATACTAATTTAAAACATAAATCACTATAAATCCATGAATACAATAAACTAGTATATATACAAGATAAGATAAGCATCTGCAAAATTGAGAAATAATAACAATAATTATTATTGGTGCCAAACACGTTTTTTGATGAGTTCAATAAATTATAATAACAAAAATTGACCATATAGTATTGATTTGAGTTTTAGTTAACCACATTGATTTTGATGAGTTCTTCACAACATTTAATATCGTAAATAAATTCATAATATATATTAATATCTTAATTAACCATATTGATTTGAGTTTTAATTAACTATAATATTGATTTTGATGAGATATTGCTCTTCACTTGAATTGAATCATGCAAATATTGATAGATCCTTGATCATAGAGAAGTGGGAGGTGATCATAGAGTTGCATAAAAGATTGATTGCCACACTATTTTGTAGTGAAAATGATCGTTAATTTGGGGATGGTTTCTTGACAATAATCTTTCTATTATATTTTTTTTAAGTATAAATGTTACCGATCCATCAGTATATATAGATAAATTTTCTTTTTAGATTTCAAATATAAATACAATTTTTTTTTTAACTCAACTAGAGTTCTGCACAATATTTAATATAATAAATAAATTTATAATATATATTAATATCTTAATAGAATCCTTATTACAAATTTAATAAATATGATATATTAACTAAACATAATAAAAAATATTAATTACAATAAAAAAATAGATCTTAAAATTTTTACAAAAGCTACCTCCCTCCTAACAAAGGTTAATATCAATGCATTTTATCTGCCACTACTAATATTATGTTTGAAGTATAATGTCAGAGCATCTTATCTGCCAGTACAGTACCATGTTTCTGTCGATGCTTATCCTGTCTGCTACTCAATAATTATAGGAATGGCACGTCATCCTTCGTGTTCATGCATCTCTTCTACTTTTTTTTTTTTTTTTTTACATTATGAAATAAGTTCATGAATTTAAACATTAAACACAAATTATTTCACAAACATGTTTCGCATTCTTACATAGTATGCAGACATCATATCATTATTGTCAAACTATATGTGCTCATGATAACGACTTATCCTGAAAATAATTGTCAAATTTAAAACGGAGAAAAAAAGCTAAGTAAAAAAATAAATTAATTAGCATTGCTTTAAACTAAATAGGTTAGAATTAATCTTTGCATGACTTAATTGACTAAACATCTTTATAACTATTAGGGAGGTGGTTGGAAAATCAAGCAATGGTTTTTTCAATTTTAAAAAATATTTTTAGCCTAAAAACACCTAAGAAAAGGGTCTTAGAGCCTCAATGAACCAATTTCTAAACCCAAAACATCACTAAATTGGTAAAAATAAATGCAAAATTGAGTCGAAATAAATTTTTTTCTTTTATCCTGATCTACCTTTTTCCAATAAGATAAGGGATAAAAAAAACCTTATTGAAACTCTTCTAATAAATCAGTATCCATTGACATCAAGAATGATTTTCTTGATCACTATAACATGGCCAACTATGATTCTCTCTCGGCTCTCTCTTTTTTCAATTACTCTCTTTTTTTTTCTCTAACTCAATGATTGAAATGTAAACAAAATGAAATTTTAGAACAAAATATAAAAACTTATAAAACATGAATTAAAAAATATAAAAAATTTTGAGGACCAAAAAAGTTATAATTGGGGCTTAGTCACTTAAAAAAAAAAACAGATGAGATTTTGTTTCAACATCAATTTTCATCATGAGATTTATAATTATATTTAATCAAGAAAATTAAATTTCATTTTACCAAATCAAGTATCAATTTAATATGACAATCTTTGCTTAAAATTACTAGAAACTATTATGAAGTTAACAAAATTAAATTATCAAGTTTAATTTTAAATAAATTAAATATGAAAGGATAATATTGAAAAAAAATTAAGTAACCAAGCAAACAAGAAGACAAAAGAAAAAAAACGAGTGAATCCAAAGTGCATTCCATCAGATGCTGTAGTCAATCCATGAATGCAATAAACTATCATATATACAAGATAAGCATCAACAAAAAGAAAATACTATCCTAAACTTTTTTTTTTAAAAAAAATAAATGCTTTTGGTTTCTTGACATTTGTTTAGCCGGAAGACAACCTTTTGGTTAAGGTTTCATTAATCTATTCAATCTAACCGCATGTGATAAGCAATTGTCCAAATAAATCTCTAGAACATGTTCTTCCTTTTTATCAAGTAATTGTAACTAAAACACTATAAAAAGTTCCATTAAGTACCATAAAACTTTTCTAAAACGAGTCCTTGATTCATGAGGGTGCAGTGCTATGGACGAATCCTTGATTAAACACTACAAACTTTCGATGTATAAGAACTTAATCTTTGATTTTTAATTTAATTTTGATTCCTCGAGTTTTTTACTAGAATTTCACTGTTATACCAAGGTATCAATCAATTTATTGAATTTGGTTGAATTTAACGTATGCGTAAAGTCGTAAAAACATGACAATGAATGTCCAAATAAACTCCCAAAACACATGATCAAGTGAAAGGAAAAGAAAAACTAAGAATTGATATGATAACTAAAATCACAAAAAATAGAAAATCATTGAGCTCAGTAAATATACTTTTTGGTTGGTAAGCAATTGTTTAGACTCTATAATATTGATTTTGATGAGTTATTGCTCTTCACTTGAATTGAATCATGCAAATATTGATAGATCCTTGATCATAGAGAAGTGGGAGGAGATCATAGAGTTGCATAAAAGATTGATTGCCACACTGTTTTGTAGTGGGTTGAGGAAAGACATGATCATTAATTTGGGGGATTATGGTTTCTTCACATTAATCTTTCTTTCTAATAATATATGTGAGGTATGAATATAGACTAAACAGCAGCTTGATTTCTTTTACTTTTTCTTTAATTCTCTTTTCGTTTCATATTTATTTTAACAGAGATCAAGTGCTCCGAAGTATCTTATAACACAAGTGTCTATATTTTTGACTTTATGTGCTGTCAAACTTGAAAATTGAATGGAAACCTAGATGGGAACTGCTGCTCTTCTTCCTGCATGACACTATTTGTCATAATTTATCTTTGGGTTATTATTTAAATTATTATTTTTTCTTGTAAAAAAAAGCTAAAAAAAAAAAAGCTATAATAACAAGAAGATTGGTAACGTGGCCAAAGCTGGCTGAAGAAAATTCTAGGTACATACAGAAACATTAGGGTGAAATTTTAGATAAATTTAAAGCATAATTATACCCCATTGTATCCAAGATTAGAGAGACAACGTAGATTTAAGATTAAATTAAATGATTATTGAACGGATCTGCATAAAAATTAAATCAAGGGATATAATTAGATTTTTAATAGGCCAATTTAATTTAATCATGAGCTAAATTAAAGTTTAATTATATTTAAGAGTTAATTTGGGTCAAATTAAAGGATTTAATTAAGTGCGAGAACTTAATTATACTTTAAATGGGTCAAATTAATTTTATTAGGGATTGATGAGAAATTAAGTTTGAGAGCCCAATTTGAGCTTAATTAAGAATATTAAAATTATAGATAACTAAACTTAATTTTTACAAATTCAATTGGTTCAAATCAGGTTTAAAATCACAAGAAAATCAAAATTTTATAGTCAATTAGGGATTAAATTGAAGAAATTTGCAGCTAAAGATCTTTTTCAAAAAGATGCTGAACTTTAAAAACTCAATTGACTGAAATCAATGATGAAATTGAAGAGAATTGAAAGTTTAATGGTTAATTGAGGGTCAATTTATATAAATCCAAGACCAAGGACCATAATGAAAAAGATACTGAAATTCTACATTGATGTTGAAGTTTAACAAGGGAAAAATTGCATAAAATCAGAAGTTTGAGGCCAATTAGGATACAATTGAAAGCAATTATAAGCCGGAGGACTAAATTGAACTTTAGCCAAATCCCTAAATTAAAACCCTAAAGCCAAAATGACATCATTTTGATATAAAAAAAACCAAACGATATGTTGTCCGGTTACTGTTCATCATATTTATTTTTTACCAAAAAACTGCTTGGGTGGGTACATTTTAGGATTATTTAATGCTTCTTCTCCCCACTAAACCGGGCAAGCCATACACCCTTATGATGGCCTGACATTGTACTACACCTAAAAGTAGTTCTTGCCGGCCAACTACCCTTACATCCACCGTGGTGCCGCCCTCAAGTGGCCAACTCAAACAGCCTTTAGTTGCCAACCTTTTCAAGTCATGATAACAACTTTAAACCAACAGTTGAGATCTTTCCAGTTTGAATCACAGGCCAAGATTGCTTTCTAAAAAAGACAAAGTGTCCCTCTTCCACTCTCTATAAATAGGGGTGGATTCCAGGCATTGAGCATCAATAACCAAAGTCTAAAAAATAAAATAGTTTCTCCCCTATTCACTGTTTTTCTTTCTCTCCACTAGTTTCCTGCTCCTTTTTCTACCGCACCTTGGCAACCATTGATGTCATTAGCCACACATCGGACTCCCCAACACCACCAAGAACACCACCAACACCTTTTCTCCTTTGGCTAGGCAGGCCTCCCTCTTTTTTTTTTCTTCTTAAAAACCGCCTATATCCATTTGCATGTAGAATTCTATATGCAAATGGCAGAAATGTAAATAACAAGAGGTGGGCTGGGCTCATTTCGGCCCAGCCTAAATGGCTGAAAAAGAGATAAAAGTATGTTGGGCCGTCAGTCGGCCCAACCCGACCTGACCGGTTCCAGCCCAGATGGTTGGGCCAGGTCCAGCCCACTTAATAAATAAATAATATAATAATATAAAAAATCAAATTTTTCAAAAGGTATTTTAAAAACATCACATATTTTTTCAATAATTTTGCATAATATCGGGCTGTAGTCTTACACAGTAAGATACATATCCTATATTAAAAATATGCGATTTTCTCCAAAATAATTTTTTTAAAAAAAATCAAAATTTCAGAAAAATTAAATTAAATTCTTTTTTCCAAAAAATAAAATGTTATAGTCTTTGTGCATACGACTAAATCCTAAAGGTTTTTCATGCATATTTTCTGAAAAAAGATATAAAATCATTTTTATCATATTTTTTTAAAATATAAAATGGGTATCGTAATTAGTTTATGATTATCCGTTAGGTTTGATCAAAATATCAAAAATCTTTCAATAATTATTTTGTTTAATTGATATTTGTAGAGTTAAGATTTATTTTTAGACTTTAATATTTAGAGGTATAAAATTACATTGTAAAGTATACCATCAGATATTAAAGATACAAAGTGCAAAATAAATGTGATGTTAGAATTTAGAGTGGTTAGGATCCAACTGATAAGGTAGAGACTGTCTCACGAAGGGAGATCTACCTTAGACCTTAGAAAAAGACCAATGGATAGAAACATGACTTCGAAAAACAATCAAATAACAATGCAGTTTACCTTAAGTAGGGTGCACTAGGGGTGATGCATCTTCCCCCTGCATAACTAGTCTCTTACCCAAACTCTCGCATACCATGGGTGGCGACTCCTGAACTTATAATCATAATTTTATGATTATACACAAACCTCCTTTTCAACATACTCTCAGGAGGCAGACCTGCAGTTCGATGTCGTGCATGTCACGACACTGTTCACGGTGTTTATTATGTAAAGGTATATCGATGAAATATGTCTGTTGATATATTCTAGAGACCATGAGAATTATTCATTTTCCAATGCGGTTATAATTAATGACCTTTTGACTGGTCACTTTTTTTCCAAACAGAATCACTGACGTAATGAAAAACTGTCAGTAATATTTGGAGGGGCTTTCTGAAAATTTTTGTGCAAGCTGAAAATTCTCACTTGACTTTACATACAAAATCACTGACGAAAATATTAAAAATATTAGTATTTAATTATCCATCGGTAATTCCGTCGATAAAAACTAAAATAAAAGACCTGAATTATGACAGAATGGGGCTTCATCTTCTTCTCTCTTCTTCTCTCACACACCTGTTTCTCTTTCTTTCTCTTCTCTCTATCCTTCGCACCATAGATTAAGCATTCTCTTCTCATCCTAAGGTTCTTTATTTTTATTTTTATTTTTATTTTTTTTTTGGGTTTATTAACATTGTATATTTTTTTGTTTTTAATTAAAAGCTGAAATAAAAGCACAAGGATTTTTCATTTTTTTGTGCTTTTTTTTGTCATTATTTTTGTTTTTTTTGTGTTGTTAATAATTGAATGGAAACCTAGATGGAGAGGAGACAATGAGCATAATAAAAGAGTCGAGGGAACTCAGATTAAATAAAGATTAAGGACTACTCATTTTCTATATATTGACTAAAGTTTGGGAGAGTGTATGACTAACAAAGAATAATAGAAGTGCCTAGGCACCAACAGGAAAAAGAAGAAAAATAAAAGAAACGGATATGAGAGAGAGAGAGAGAGAGAGAGATAAGAATGATGGAGATGTTTTTGGATCCACATCCATTATTTGCTTTGGATAATCGTTCCGATATGAGAAACAAAAAAGAGTAGCGGTAACATCCATTCCTGCTACATTTGGGAGCGTTACTGTTGTGTTTTAAAAAATTTTAATTTTTTTTTAAAATTTAATATGGTTTATATATTTTAAATTGTTTTAATGTGCTGATATCAAAAATAATTTTTAAAAAATAAAAAAATATCATTAACATGTATTTTGATACAAAAAATTATTTGAAAAACATCCGCAACCACACTGTTAAACACACTATATAAATGGTTGTCAAATAAAGTCGTTGTGGTGAAGAAATAAAAATTTAAAATTAAAAATTTTACTTTTAATTAAAAATATATATAATTATTAATTTTAAAATCCGTAGAATTATCCATAATCAAAATACACAAGTAAACTGCCCGAACACTCTTAATAAACTATAAAAAAGTGGCTGTCAAACAAAATAAAAGAAAGAGCCACATTATTATTCTTATTATTATTTGATGAAGCATACATGGATTCATTGAAGCATACATCGCCAGATCAGGAGAACCCAAAGTGATCACGACAAAGAAAGGCGAGGCCAACAGCCAGGACAAGAGACATCAGCAGCTAGCCAGCCTGCTCCCATCACTGCCCTAGTATTTGCAGCACTCATAAGGATGAACTTGAAGAGCTAACTTTCTTGAAATTAACTAAGAAAGGTTGCAGTGCATCACTGAGAGACAGAGTCCTAACTCCATTATCATGAATATAAATGCCCACGTCTCTACATAAGGCTCCGCAATCACAAACTGTAGGACAGAAAACTAGCTTGTAATCATCACCTGCCTTCTCAATCTTGAACCAGTTGGTTATTGTTTCAATGCCAGGATTCCCTTCAACCCCACCAGTTGTCACGAACCATTGTATTTCCGAGTTGACAGACTTCTGAATCTTCCACACTGTTGATTGAACACAGATTGATGAAGCAGAAAACTTGATGTTCAGATCAGTCGAGACACGGATGACTCCTTTCTTGGGATTCACAGGGGTGAACGTAAGTGGAAGACCCTTTGATATCTCAAGAGGGTCTTGGACAACGTCAAGCGGGCAGGTTTCGTCTCTTGTGCTGGCCATTGTAAGCCCACCTCCTCTTCCACGGAATACTGGCAAGATGTAATATTCAGTGCCTGCTCTAAGTTTCTCGCCATCAGTGTCAAGCACTGCCTCGGTCGCATCTAAATCACCTGCTATTGATGGTCTTGTTGAGGCTAAGGCAAAGACAAGGAAGGAGGACAGCGCTAACAATGTAGACCTCATTGTTATTTCTATTGATGAGATTTTCTTGTTCTTCAATTTGATGCAAAAACTGAGTGGAGAGAAGCTTGGATTTATGGAGCTGGGATTGGAATGCTCAACAATAAAGAATGACTTTCCTCAATACTTTTTTCTTCTTCTTTTTAATTTTAAAACCATTATTTGCTTGCTGTGTTCACGGGGAATGACCTTTTAAGTATAATGTCAGAGCATCTTATCTGCTACTACTAGTTAATTACTATTTCTTGGTTGATGCTTATCTTGTCTGCTACTTAATAATTACAGGAAGAGCGCACCATGCTTTGTGTTTATGAGCCTCTTGTAATTTTTGTATTAAAATATTTAAAAAGTTTTTTTTAAAAAATTAATTTTTTTGTTTTAAATTAATATTTTTTTTTGCTATTTTTAATTTGTTTTAATGTATTGAAGTTAAAAATAAATTTTAAAAAATAAAAAAATATTAATTTAATCTATTTTCAAATAAAAAATATTTATTATTAACATAATAAACTAGATATATTGATTTATATTTTTTCCAATTAATTTGCAGCTCAACCCATGAAAATGTTTTTTTTTTCTTTTTCACTCAGAATATCCTTTGGCATCTAGCTTTATTTAATTAATTTGAGGACCACGTGGTATCAACATTTGGGTGCCATGTTGCTATATATCATGCATGTAGTTTGGCAATGCAAGCGCGGTGCCGACAATCAGGCGGAACTATTTTTTTTATATATAAAAAAATAATATTTAGATATCAAAATGGGTCAAGAAATAACATAAAAAAACTATACAAGATAAATATATAACAATATTAATTAGGGATAAACTAACAAGATATTTTATTTTATTTATTAAAAGTCAGTATTTTTAGTTGACAGCTGCAAATATCATTTTCATGGAGGCAGCTAGCTGGGGCTTCTCCTCCACCAACAAGTCCGAAGACCTTAAAAGAATGGGGATTCAATCACAGCTTAGGATGATTCTCTTGCCTTTTTAATTCACTGGTTCAAGAAAATTCCCAATCCTAAATCGAATGACTTTTACGTCGCAGGAGAAAGCTATGCCGGTACGATGGACTTTTTATATATTTTTTTAATGTTTATTACATTTTCTGCAATCCCACATTGATCTGGTATGGTTAATTACCTAGATTTGTGGCCAAATTTATTTTAAGAGTAAAAAAATAATGCTTAGGAAAAATAATTTGAGATCCTACTCATTGGTTGAATTGATAATTTAAATGATATAATTAAAAAGATACAACAATAATCAATAAACTAATAAAAAAATAGCAAAAAAAAATTAATAAAAAGAATCTAATCTGAGCCAATTCGAATTATCAAATAACCAAATGTTAAAAAGCAAAAAAATAAAAATAAAAATAACTCAGTTAAACCATGTTGACTCGCAAACTTCATAACCATAGGCATAAGATTGCAATAATCTCATAAAAAAAAACGTAGAAAGAAAAGCTTGAAAATCAATTCCTAATAAATCAAATGAGAACATGTTAACTCCATAGAAAGGAAAATAAAAAGAAAAATATTAAAACTCAATTTCTAGCAAATAAAATATTGAAGGATGAAAATTAAGAAAAGATAAAATTAAAAGAAGGTCGAAAAAACTCGATCCGAGCCCACCCGAGTCAAGATGCAAAATTTATAACCTAATCGTAATACCAGGGTGACCCCATTCTAAAGAAAATTGAATAAAATCATGAAACTCAATTATTGAGTAACTCAATGTTGAACGACAAAAATGAAAAGAAAAGGGTTAATTTAAAAAAGCAACAGAAACAAATATGAGTTAACCAGGGTTAATCCACAAACCCCACAATCATGGGCACACAATCGGGATAACCTTATAGAAAGAAAAGGAAAAAAAAATACGAAAACGAATTTTCAATAAATCTAATATTCAAGGATGAAATTGAAATAAATCAATTTAAAAAAAAAGATCCAAAAAAAATCATCTCATTTTAATCTTTGAAACTAGTGACTTTTATCATGAACGTGGGACTAAGCCTATAACAATGAAAAAAATTAAGTCAACCTGGGTTAACTCGTAAACTCCGTGACTATGGGCACATGATCAGGATAACTCAATAGAAAGAAAAGAGAAAAAAAAAAGGTAGGAAGACCAATTTCCAATAAACCAAATGTTAAAGGTAAATCAATTTAAAAAACGATCAAGTAAAAATAAATAAAAGTCAAGCGCGTTAATCTTTGAAACTAGTGACTCTGATCATGAACTTTAGACTAATCTCATAGAAGACAAATCATAAAAAAATAATAAAGCAAAACTCTAAAAATATGGTAAAAAAAACATTAGCTTTAAAGAAGGAAGGAAAAAACAAGTATATTCGGGCAAACCTTCTAAACTCGGTTTAATATCTAAAATTTGCAACTCGTGAAATCCTGGACTCGGAGGTTCGATTAAAAAACTTAATTCCCAATCAATTTAATTTTGAATGATAAAATCATGAAAAAAAGAAATTAAAAAACCTGTCAAAGTAAAAAAGATAGCAAAAAAAAGAACGATGGTCAAATTTGATGGAAAAAAACCTATAGAGGAAGAAATTGTAAGAAAAAACAATTTAAAAAATGACCAAAAAAACAGTAATAAAAAGAATGGAAACTGAATTTGAAAGATTAAAAAATAAAAAAAGGGGTGAAATAAAAAAAAAAATACATTTGTAATATTATAGTTCATTCAAAATAAAAATATAGTAATCAAAAGAATAGAAAATAAATGTGAAGAAAATTTTTTTTGAAGGGATTGGTATAAAATTTTAAAGGGGCTTTCATGTAATTCGAGTAGGAGAGAGAGAAGAAGAAAAAAATTGTTGCCGGCACCAAACAATTGATGAGCTCGTGTATAATAGAAATAAAAAATCTCTAAAAGATTGGATGAAGTGTGTTGCATATGCGGTCCAGCACTATTGATTAGGCTGTGTGCTCCACAACCCTTTCTTGATTTCGAGTGAACATTCAAAGGGCCCAAGAGACGTTGGATAAAAAGGAAGAGATTTGTAAAGGATGCATACAAAGCTTCAAGAGAATTAATGAAGAACAACCGAGAAAATGATGGCCAGGGAGACACATGGTCCTGTGAATTATTGAAATAGATACTTCTTATGAATTCTGAGGTGTTTGGGACAGTGAAAAAGACTATTTTTTAAAGTATTTTTTTATTTAAAAATACATTAAATTTCATTTTTAACATAGCACGTGAAAATTATTCAAAAAGATTACAATCAATGCTTGTTTGGATAAAGGAGATCGAAGAAAATGAAAATGTGCACGTCAAGGACGGGAACTTGTACTGACAAAGCGATGGCCCAGATATGACTATATGGCTCGGCATTTTGATTAACTTATCAGACCATCATGTGCTTCTCTGCTGTCTTCTCACATGCAAAAGCATGCAGTCATGCTCAATTTCTAATGTTTCTCTGTAAAAGGAGAAGATTGGGCTTTCAAAAAGCTGACACCATATTTCTTATTGGCTGAGAACTTGAAAATGCAATACTTAGGGTCAGAACTGGCGAAATGGGGGTACGATCCTGCAACAGGATGAAATCGAAAAAATAATTAAAAAAAAAAGAAATTAAAAGAATGAGTAGGTTGGAGAAAAAAACTCCCTGTTTTTTAAACCAAATGATGACGTTTCTCCTTAAGAAAAATTAAAAAAAAAAAAACCGAAACGCTGTCTCTTAGTGATAGATTACAATCTTTCGAAGTTCAGTTCAAGAAGGCTTTAAAAACAACCTCGTGAATGAATGTTCAAAACATTTGTGAGAGCTAAAAAATAGGCACAGGGGACCCTTTTTATCTGGTTGTATGGTCCTGCTAGGCTGCTCTGATTGCCTGAGTTCTTGGTTGTCGGCTTGGTTTTGTTCTTTCAGTGGTCTGAGGTTCTCTGTATGATACTTGTCTCTTTGCAAGGACTCATGGCTTTGCTCTGTGATGCTTCAATAAAGCCATGGCTTATCAAAATAATAACGTGGCCCTTGTTGAATTTTGTTAATGAGAACTGACATATTGGAACAATCTTAGACTTGGGTTACCGGGAAGGTCCATTATCCTGGGTTTCCCCTCTGATAGAGACAGCTCAAGAATCAGAACAACGGCATCAATGCCAAGGTCCTAGCCACTTTCTTTTTTCCTCTTAAAAATGTCGACCAGGGGCACTTACAGGGCCAATCGATTCAAACCCACAAGAGGGAAAGAGGTCCATAACATCTACTGCGTATACACCTTGCAATTGGAAGCTTCTCTCTGTTATTTTTTTCCTTCATTTTTTTCATGGTTTAGTAATGAAAGAAATGACTTCAGATTTCAACAAGTAAAAGGGTAGAAAAACCTAGTTTTAGCAATTCTTTTTAGAAAAAGAAAATGAGAAAACTAAAAGCTTCTACTTGATTGGCTATAAACTATAATTTGATACAAAAAAGCATACTTGTGTCTAGTGTTTATTTGTTTTTGTGGTTGCACTTGCCGTGAAACCTTGGTTACTGGTTGAAAAACATTAAAATAATACTTTTCATTCATTATAAAACATCAAAATAATATTTTATACTAGAAAACACATAGTTCTGCAGAGCCCTGTTTCCAAACGGAACTTAAAGCCAGGCTTTTCCTTCCAGGCCTCAATGAGCACACTTGTCTAATCTAAAAGATAAACTTCTTTTCTATCTACTTACGTATGTGTCCATCTTACAAAATGTCCTCTTAATTTAAGAGGCAGAATTCGCCAAAGAAATAGCTTTGTGTAGATTCTTGAAAGCTTTTTCGTAACGCAAGAATCCCATGAACCAGAACTCAAAATTGTCTTGCGTGACTATTTCTATGTACTTCTGTTGCGGCTTGTTCATGTTCTCACTCCTGTCGGCTCTTTCAATCTTCCTCACTGGTATCACCACCTGCTCATATGCATCAAAATATTGGTCAAAATTTTCAACTGTACATACCAGGTCAATTGTTTGATTATGAATTGAAGGTTCAAAAAATAGAAGTCAAAATCAACAAATTTTAACATTATTTTAGATATTGTAGCTTCTTCTATAGTTTAAGATGCGTAGATGTCTAACCTACCATTTGATGTCCCTTCCTTTCTCATTTCAATTATTCCATAATTTTGTTTAGCCGAGATGTGACTATTATTTTGCGTAACAGGTGATTGAACAAAGGATTTTGTCACGTTCAAATTAACAAGATGATGATCTTCTTCTTCTTTTTTTAAGAGCAGAAATTAAAGATGATCTTTAAATCATGGTCCTGTCAGAGATGAAGGTTTTTTAAAAAAAACAAAAGGGAAAAAAATCTTAAAACTCCTGTTTGCGTGCATGATCTGATCAGGAACCCAATTATTGACTCACCTTGTAGGGTTTTCTGACAAATTGTCCATTAGGAGAAGGGAAGGTAATTGATCTCTCACTGCAGAAGGCAACCTTTTCAGTGGAGATAAAAAGAAGCCCTGCAAGAGGACCAGCTGTGGTTGATAAATAGCACTGTGATGCCTTTAATAGCTCTTCTCCTTCTCTGACACCAAAAACCTGCTTGAAAATATTCTCCCTCCCTCCTTCTTGAATTATCTTTGCCCCCAGTCTCAGCTTGCCTTTCACTGTTTCAGAGAAGGTAGCCCCCAATTTCACTGCAAATTACATTATCTCACATAATTAAAAAAAAGGTGCATAAATGATTTTACTTCATATTTTCTTCGGAGTCATAGTAAGACTGTTACCGTGATCGTGAATCCTGTAAGCAAAAGTACTGCTTTTCCTTCCTAGTTTTTTTGTTTTTCCTGGCTGTGAATCCCATTTATTACCTGCAGTACTTGATGAATAAGCTATCAGCATCAATATATTAGAGGCAGAGGAAGACAGGGTCACTGTGACTTACTACTAGTTTTGGAGGAGCTTGGAGAACCCTGAGAGGAATATGGACTTTGCAGCAAGCTGACAGGCTCAGATAAAGAAGATGATCTTTCTGGGGTTGTCTCAAAAGTTTTAATGATCATCAATGGACTTCCATTGAACTTGTCTGCAAACTGACCCTTCATGCTCATAGTTTTTGTCTAACACGCACAGAGAGTAGTCCTCAAAGGAAAACCTGATGGCTTAGCCTATAAACTTTGCCTGATGAAGAGATAAAAAGGAGGCGTATATTGCTATTTAAATCATATAATATTCTCTATATTATTTTTCCACAAGAGAAACAGTTATGAGAGTGAAATTTCAAACATTCTTCGTTGTCATGTGTGAAGAATTGAATGGAAGGGAAGACTACTAGAAGAAAATGATGTTGCGATTTCCAGGCAATTTCCTAATATATATATATATATATATATATATATCTTTTTTCCTTACAAGCGGTAAGGAATTTCAAGTCAATAAAGATGGCCAAATCGAATACTTGCAAAGTTGATATAAAATAATCTGATTTTTTAAATAATGAAATTAAGAATTTATGGTGTTGGAGTGGTTGAGATGGGGAATTTTTATTTATTTAAAGAGCATGACAAAGGAATTTAAGGACATGATCAAAGGTCTTCAATCGTAGGATCATATCAAACAAAGGATCAGTCAACCAACAAGCGTATTCATGGCAACAATGAAGCAAGCGAAGGCCGAAAGGCAGCACAAATCTGAGGCTGAAGCCAGAAGCCGAATAGGAAGGAGCAACCCCTGAGCAGCAGGCGGAGGATGTGGAGGGGAGGTATTCTCACTACTAGCCGGTCAGTCCGGCAAGCCGACCCCCAAGTCATAGACAGCACAAATAGGCGGCTCTGAAGCCTCAGGTCTTTGACCTTGGAATTTTATGTTACACATAATCTTGACAAGTATAAACTCATTTCATATAATCAGCTTTTTTATTTTTTTATTTTGTCCTAGACAGGAGATTCCAGCATTTCAGAAAAAAAAAAAAAAGGTTGTGAATAGAGCAGTATTTTCAAAGAATATCAACTCTACATATACTTTAATAAAATAAAACAAAAAAGACTATATTTAAATAGCTAAAATAATTAATTAGAATAAATAACTGAATGGTATTGAATTTCATAATAATAAGGCAAAAGGAATTTATTAAAAGCAGAACCATCGATGCATTATTGTTGACTTTGAAATTAAAAACAACTAATTTAATGATACTTATGTGTGAAAACATTCTATCTTTAATTTATAACAAAGGTCCCATAAAAAAGCGTAAGCCCACAAAATCTGTAACTAAGCCCATTGCAAAGGAGACTGGTTTGAAAAATTCTAAAGTCACAGCCAAGCAAATTAACTTCCAATCAACAATATAGCACATGCACAATATAGAACACTCGTGTAACCTTCAAAGGTCAAACTTTGAATATGTTTGAGAACAGGTGAAAACTGTATTTTTAAAAAATTTAAATTTTTTATTAAAATTTAATATGTTTTGTATGTTTTAGATTGTTTTGATGTGCTGATGTCAAAAATAATTTTTTAAAAATAAAAAAACATCATTAACATGCATTTTGGCACAAAAACTTATTTGAAAAACAACCGTAACCACGCTGCCAAATACACTTTTCAAGACCCCCCAGAGATGGGCTCAGGTGGCTAAGAGAATTGGGGCAGGTTGGGCCTGAGGGCCAGGCCAAGCCCAGCCTCAATAGTTCCTAGCTTCCTTTCTTTTTATGAGCTTGATCTAGCACAGTTATATGGGCTAGTATGGTCACTTTCCTATTCCAATGACCAAACTTGCCATAGCGGCATGCCTGCCTGCCTGAATTATTAGCGCATGTTTACAATAGTGACGGAGTAATTAAAATTGCAAGCGGGGGAAGAAGGACGACTGAGCTGCTACTGAAGGCGAAGTTGAGGGCGTTCTGAAGGAATGCAAAAGTTTTCTCTTCTGTTTTTGCTCTTCAGGTTTTCCTTTGTGTCTTCGTCCCTCTATTTTTGTTTTTGCTGTGATTTCTTCTTGGAAAGGTGTGATATTGGAGTATTTATGATGAGAAAACAGAACCACTTGATAATGTAAGTAAGATGATATTTGATTACTGTTTCATGACTAAAATGACCAAAAAAAAAAAAAAACAGAGACGAAAATAATGAGATAAAAAAGCATGTTATCTTTATATATTTTATTTTGAAAGTGAAAAAATTAACTATAAAAATGATTTAAAAACATATTTAATGTTATGTCTTTTTTCTTTATCTCTACAATAAAAACACGTTTCTATCTAATTGAATGCACATAGAATTAAGACATTTTGGTCCTGTTCAAATGACCTACAAGGACGGAAAACAAAATACAATGTTTAATGACTTTTCCCTACTTGGAAAGTTCAACACGCTTTTTCGTGGTAAACACACGATGCAAGCTTTGGCAAAAGCCATGATCGATTATCCCTGTAAAATTGTTCTTAATTTCTGCTATCCCCTTTCAATCTTCCTTATAAAAGGGAAAAGTGCTCGAAATCCCTTAATAATAGCTCATTTTTTACATTTTTTTAATCATACATTGAAAGATAACTTTCTCTTTATTTGCTCTAAACTATACAAGCAAGTGCATAAAAAAGTGGACTACACACAGTCAGAGCATAAGAATTTTGTCTAACAACCGAGCCTTTTCTTTTGGCCTCAGCTCAATCAGCACAATACCTGTCTAATTTCGAGATCAGCTTCCTTCTGCTTGGCAACTTTGCCATAGAATTGCTTGCTCTAAGTTCTGACGAGCTTTGTCGTAACGCAAAAAGTCCATAAACAGGAATTCAGAACTATCTTCTATGATTATGGTCATTTTCTTCTTTTGTGACTCGTTCAGGTCGACCCCTCTAATGTTCCTTATTGGTATCTCAATCTGCTCATGTGTATCCAATTTCAACGAGTCAAGCCTTTTTTGTGTACAAGAACAACGCAAATTAATACAATTCAATTAACAGAAACACGAGGAATCCCTTTATTTTCTTTATGCGATGTTGTCAAGATTGTAGCCAGTACTTTGAGTAATTATGATCCTGCAGAAATCATTTTATTTTTTTATAAAAAAAGGAAGAAATTGAAGAGTGATCACAAACCTTGTTTATATATCCTCCAATATTTTAGTGTGTTAATTAATTCTTTTTAAAACCACAGCTTAGAGTTAATTCACGAAATTGAGAAAAGGAAAATATAATAAAGAGGAGGTATTTGTTCACCTTTCGATCTGTTTCTTCGAGCAGCTCATCTGGAGATTTGAAGGTAACTGATCTCTGACTGCAGAATGCAACCTTTTCAGTGGAAATAAAGAGAAGTCCGGCAACAGGACCAGCTTCAGTTGATAAACAGCAATGCGATGCCTTTAATAGCTTTTCCCCTTCTCTGACCTCAAATTTCTGCTTGAAAATATTCTTCTTCCCACCTTCTTTAATTTTCTTAGCCTTAAATTTTATTGAGTCTGAGAGACCAACCGACCTCACTGCAATCAACATATGATCAATCATTTTTTTCTCTGAAGAAGAAGCTCATGATCATTGATTTATTCACTCAAAATGAAAGAAAAGAGGAGAAAAGAGTGCGGGTTATGATAATTACAAGGAACGATTGTTAATTACCACGGTCACGAATTATATTTGCAAAGGTCCTGCTTCCCCCAGTTGTATCCACTTCATCACCTGCACCAGCGCGTCAAGGAATTAAAGCTGTCAACATAGAACTAATTTAGACTTTAGAAATACCAATTTATGATCTGTGAAGAAGTTGGAGAAGAACCATGATGATCAGTGGAAGAGGGTGTTCCTGAGGACTCAAAACATGGACGTGAAATGAACTTGGAAAGATGCATTTTGTCAAGCAGCACAAAACATTTAAGTGCTCAGATCAGAAGAAGCTGAGAGGTTCTGGCTAAACTTTTACTTTTCTTCGGTCTTGATGCAAGGAAGTGCTCAGATCAGAAGAAGCTGAGAAGTTGTGGCTAAACTTTCACTTTTCTTCGGTCTTGATGCAAGAGGGCGAGGTTAATGATTTTCTTCCAGCAGTCCCACCTTTGTATATAATGATTAATTAATTTCCAATCAGTTTCATTGCTTGTTCAATGAGTCACGATTTCACACACAAACTTTGAAAAATTCAAAGTTTCTGGTCGAACAATACTAATAAAGAAGCATTTAGTTTTCTTTAATTTTTATACTTGCAAAGGAAGCTCAATAAAATTATGACACCTTGGTGGACATCGACTAAGACTAAAATATATATCGTGAAATTAGATTTATTGGGTCTAGGTCAAACTGTATGATAAAAAAAAAAAGTTTTAAAACGTTTCAGGTCCATAATTTTCAGTTAAAACTGAGTTTATCAGGTCAAACCAGGTCGATAGGAATAAAAAATAAATTTTTGATGGTTTTTGAGTCATTTTTTTTATTAAAATTAGATCTGTTAGGTTGATACTAGTTGAAAAATATTTTGATGTTTAAAATTTATTTTTTGATATTTAAAATTAATTTTTAGCAATTAAAATAAAGTTTTTTTAATATTAATTTGAGTTTTTAATTTTAATTGTATGTATATATATAATAATATAAAAAATAATAATTCAGAATTTTTTTCCTCTGATTCTAGCATGCCACGTCACCTGGTGTACAAATCATCCATTACCGCAACACTGAAGTAAAAACCAATCAATCAGGGCCATTAGATCATGTTTAGGATGAAGCCAATCACAGCCGCAAAATTCATAGCCTCTCTCTCTCTCCCCTATCGTTGTCATTTTCTCTCTCTTTGTATCTCCCAAACCTCCACCTCACTGATTTCTACATTAAGATGGTATTTAAAAATAAGATAATGGTTGTTTTTTAAAATATTTTTTATTTTAAAATATATTAAAATAATATTTTTTTTATTTTTAAAAAATTATTTTTGATATAGCACATCAAAATGATATAAAAACATTAAAAATATATTAATTTAAAATAAAAAAAATTAAAAACCTTTGAAAAGTTTTTCAAAAATATTTTTCAACCACAATATCAAACCCTACCTTATTTCTTTCATGTACAAGACCGACAATGCAAATTAATATGAAGAAGTCAATTAACAAAGACATACTTTTATCCCATGCAGTTCGTCTTATTTTCTTTATCCGATTCATGTCGAGGTTGCAGAAAAATACTTTTAGAAATTATGATCCTGTAGAAATCAAGTATTGTCTTTCAAAAATGATAAAAAAAAAGGGGAAGAAATCAAGTATGATCCTCTTTTTAGAAATTATGATCCTGTAGAAATCAAGTATTGTCTTTCAAAAAAGATTAAAAAAAAAAAAAAAGGAGAAGAAATCAAGTATGATCAGCCTCTTATATAGCTTTTCCCCTTCTCTGACCTCAAATTTCTGCTTGAAAATATTAATCTGCTTCCAACCTTCTTTAATTTTCCTTGCTTCAAATTTCATTGCGTCTTAGAGACCAACCAACCTCACTGCAACATATGATTAATCGTATATTTCTTGGAAGAACAAGCTCGTGATCATTGATATGTAATAAAAATTAGATTGTGTGCATCCATAAAATTTTTTTTGAAAAAAATAATCAAAACATCATTTTACAATATTATTTCAACATAAAAAATAACACTCCTAATAAAGAATTTTTTTAATTGAATCTAGTTAAGACAATCAGATCGCGGTTTAATCCAATCCAAAATTTTAATTTAGTAAGCCAAAGTAATAAAGAATCACTAAAGTATCCAATGATGTACGATTAGATCTCCAAACTAAAATTTATTGAATAAGTACCTGACTTATTAATTAAACTTTTTCTTAACTAAAATATCTTTCTATCCATATATCCATAAAATGGTGTTTTTATCACGACAAAAAAATCAATGATACTGCATCTCCCGTGCAATATTAATGCATATGATATATTGCTTCTTTTTTCTAGGTTCTAGTACCATTCCAGCCTTTGTTTTTTGTGCTATTTCTTAGTTTTTGTGCATTTTGTACAACAAATTGCATCACATACATACTCCTGCAGGACCGTTGTCTTGCATTAAGAATTTTATAATTTTATTTTTAGATTTTAAAAGCATTTTTTAAAAAAATTAAATTTTTTTAGATTTTTTATTTTAAATTAAAATTTTTAAATCATTTTAATTTTGATATACTGATATATAAAAAATTAAAAAAATATAAAAACATTATGTTAATATATTTTCAAATGAAAAATACTTTAAAAATTAACATCACTCTCATTTTTGCTCAAACTTTTTACGTGAATTGTTTATGATTGTTTGTTTTGGAAAAAAAATTGGCTAAGTAAGGGTAGATTTTGGAAATCCTTTTGAGGGAATAGTGATGCTAGAATTTAGTGAAATTATAAAGGGGGAATTAATGAAATTTGAAATTTTATAAAATTTCAAGCAATCTCCTCATACAAAATAAGGATTTGTCCCTGCTCGAATACATACATAACAGTACTGCTAATATAGTCTTGTGCTTTAAGAACAATTTTATCCGTAGAAAATCATGTTCGGCGATACCAAAAAACGATGAATAAGCGAGCAATCAATAAGGAAGAAATATTAATTGGAAAAGTTTTATAATAAGCACTCCTAGTTTCTAATGACCACTCTGCCTCATGTTTAGAGATTTACCATATATATTTATATAAGGAAAATTTTATTTTTATATATATAATAAAATTTCCTTATATATATTAATAATAAAATTTTGGTTTTTTTTTATTTTTTTCATGTATTTTTTTTAATAGGATAAAAAAGCATGTTATCTTTATATATTTTATTTTGAAAGTGCAAAAATTAACTATAAAAATGATTTAAAAACATATTTAATGTTATGTTTTTTTTTTATCTCTGTAATAAAAACGAGTTTCTATTTTTTAAAAAAAAGTAATTTTTAAAAAACCACTTTTTATCGAATAACCCCTAATTAAATGTACATAGAATTAAGACATTTTGGTCCTGCTCAGTTGACCTAGAAGGATGGAAAACAAAATACAATGTTTAATGACTTTTCCCTGCTTGGAAAGTTCAACACGCTTTTTCGTGGAATTTTTCTACAATTTTATAGGCTGCTATGCCCTGTTGTAAGCTCTATTATTGATCGACAGCATGTTGTCAACCAATCTTTCCCTTTGAAAATGACAAAGAATCCTTTATCTTGCGATATCTAGTGTTTACAACAGTGTCACGGATGAAGCTCAGTGCCTTCACCTCTGTGTAGTTCGGGACTACGTATATGCAGAAGTGGGCTAGTGGGTGTCACTCTGCTATCCCCTTTCAATCTTCCTTAGAAAAGGGAAAAGGGCTCGAAATCCCTTAATAATAGCTCATTTTTTACATTTTTTTTTACCATACATTGAAAGATAACTTTCTCTTTATTTGCTCTAAACTATACAAGCAAGTGCATAAAAAAGTGGACGACACACAGTCAGAGCATAAGAATTTTGTCTAACAACCGAGCCTTTTCTTTTGGCCTCAGCTCAATCAGCACAATACCTGTCTAATTTCGAGATCAGCTTCGTTTTGCTTTGCAACTTTGCCATAGAATTGCTTCCTCTAAGTTCCGACGAGCTTTGTCGTAACGCAAAAAGTCCATAAACAGGAATTCAGAACTATCTTCTCTGATTAAGGTCATTTTCTTCTGTTGTGACTCGTTCGGGTCGACCCATCTCATGTTCCTTATTGGTATCTCAATCTGCTCATGTGTATCCAATTTCAACGAGTCAGGCCTCTTTTGTGTACAAGAACAACAACGCAAATTAATACAATTCGATTAACAGAAACACGAGGAATCCCTTTATTTTCATTATGCGTTGTTGTCAAGATTGAAGACAGTGCTTTGAGTAATTATGATCCTGTAGAAATCATTTTATTTTTTTATAAAAAAAAAGGAAGAAATTGAAGAGTGATCACAAACCCTGTTTATCCTCCAATATTTTAGTGTGTAAGTGATTTAATTAATTCTTTTTAAAACCGCAGCTTATTGAGACAAGGAAAATATAATAAAGAGGAGGTATTTATTCACCTTTCGATCTGTTTCTTCGAGCAGCTCATCTGGAGATTTGAAGGTAACTGATCTCTGACTGCAGAATGCAACCTTTTCAGTGGAAATAAAGAGAAGTCCGGCAACAGGACCAGCTTCAGTTGATAAACAGCAATGCGATGCCTTTAATAGCTTTTCCCCTTCTCTGACCTCAAATTTCTGCTTGAAAATATTCTTCTTCCCACCTTCTTTAATTTTCTTAGCCTCAAATTTTATTGAGTCTGAGAGACCAACCGACCTCACTGCAATCAACATATGATCAATCATTTTTTTCTCTGAAGAAGAAGCTCATGATCATTGATTTATTCACTCAAAATGAAAGAAAAGAGGAGAAAAGAGTGCGGGTTATGATAATTACAAGGAACGATTGTTAATTACCACGGTCACGAATTATATTTGCAAAGGTCCTGCTTCCCCCAGTTGTATCCACTTCATCACCTGCACCAGCGCGTCAAGGAATTAAAGCTGTCAACATAGAACTAATTTAGACTTTAGAAATACCAATTTATGATCTGTGAAGAAGTTGGAGAAGAACCATGATGATCAGTGGAAGAGGGTGTTCCTGAGGACTCAAAACATGGACGTGAAATGAACTTGGAAAAATTCATTTTGTCAAGCAGCACAAAACATGTAAGTGCTCAGATCAGAAGAAGCTGAGAAGTTTTGGCTAAACTTTCACTTTTCTTCGGTCTTGATGCAAGAGGGCAAGGTTAACGATGATTTTCTTCCAGCAGTCCACCTTTGTATATAATGATTTTCTTCCAGCAGTCCACCTTTGTATATAATGATTAATTAATTTCCAAGTAGTTTCATTGCTTGTTCAATGAGTCACGATTTCACATACAAACTTTGAAAAATTCAAAGTAAATTATTACACTGTTTCTGGTCGAACAATACTAATAAAGAAGCATTTAGTTTTCTTTAATTTTTATACTTAGATTTACTTCTTGATCCATCAAAAATTTGAAGAACATAATATAGGAGTCCTTGAGATGGAGGAAATTGTCTATATAACAAATTATATATATATATATATATATATATATATATATATATATATATATATATATATATATAATGTGACCATATTTAGGTCTTGTTCAATTGAAAGCAAATGCAAAATAAAAAATATTTTTTTCTTAATTTTTTGAGAGAATGGGAATCAATAATATACTGTGTTATATTACTACTAAATGCCTTATTTGCGAACTAGTTTAGATAATTAATAATCGATTTGTGAATATTGACCTGTTCCTGAGTTGTGACTGGTGCAAATTAGGGTTCAAGTGCGCCTGTTGAGAAGTTTTCAAGGCTCGAATCGGTAGCTAAATTCCTAGTTATGCACACACAGACATGTCTATTTCTCTTCAAATTCACTTATTACACAAGGCTAGCTCATTGGCTTGTACAAGGCAACTAATGCATTGAAGATTTTATGGCACGTAGTTACCAGGAAGAAGCTTTCAACCAATGCTCGTACAGGATGATTGATGCTTTTTTTTTTTTTTTTGGTTAAGAGAATATAATAGATAAATATGATGCCTCTTCAAGAAATCAGTGAAGAGATGTTTAAATTGAAAGAGTCTTTTTTTGTTTAATTTAAGTCAACGCTTTGAAATTAGTGAAGAGATGTTTAAATTGAAAGAGTCTTTTTTTTTTTAATTTAAGTCAACGTAACATCTAGGTGTGCAAAACAACTATCAACACGACTTATATAATAAACTTCTTAACCTAGTATAATGATGAACTTGCAAAGAAAGCTCACATTTCGAGGAAAATGCTTTAAGTAATTATGATCCTGTAGAAATCAAGTATTTTCTTTCAAAGAAAAAAGGGAAGAAATGGAACAGTGATCACAAATTCTGCAAGCTATCCTCCAATATTTTAGTGTGCAAGTGAATAGTTAATGCAAACTACCGTTTAGATTTAATTGAGACGAGGAAAAGATGGTAAAGAGGAAATATATATTTATTCACCTTTTTATCTGTTCCGTTGGGCAGCCCATCAAGAAAATTTGAGGTGATTGATCTCTGACTGCAGAATGCAACCCTTTCAGTGGAAATAAAGAGAAGTCCGGCAACAGTTGATAAACAGCAGCGCGGTGCCTCAAATAGCTTTTCCCCTTCTCTGACCTCAAATTTCTGCTTGAAAATAGTAATCTTCTTTAAGTTATAGCTAAAAAATTGATGTATATATAATAGCTAAAAAATAAGATTCAAGATCATTAAAGAGGAAATAAGACAATATGGTAAGAAAAAAAAATAGGAAAAGAAAAAAGTAGGTAACCAAAAACATTATAAAGATCTATTTTTTACATATTTAATACCATTAGAAAGATTTTGATGAGATGATTTTAACTATATATCTTTGAAGACTACTGAATAAGATTGTAATTAACTCTAAATTAACCCCAAATAAAACCCCTAATAAATTACGATTGTAATTGATAGTCTTTCAAGGTATAATTATAATTATCTCGTCGAGATCTTTCTAATGATACTGAGTGTGTCGAAAATAGAGTTTTGATGTGTCCCTGGTGATTTCATAAAAATTTAGATTGGATTATGCAGCATTTAATTAATTTAATTAAAAATGACTTTTCAAACTACCATTATTTTTAATAGCTATTGTTTTTAATTGTTTTTCAAATATTCTCTTAACATGTGTTATTTTTAAATATTTTTCATTAAGTTATGTTAAAATTATAAAAGACACAGATAAGTGCAAATTAAGTTTCAAGTACGCTTGTTGAAAAGTCTTCAAGGCACACACCAAGATGTCTCTTTTTCTTCAGATTCTTTCACTATGGTCCGAAGGCTCATCGGCTTGTACAAGGCAATTAATGTATTGAAAGTTGGTTGCTTACTACAAGGCAGAAGCTTGAAGCCAATCTTTGTACAGGATAATTAATGCATTTTCTTGTGTTCATGTTTGCTTAAGAAAACGTGTATAGATAAACATGATACCTCTTTAATGAGCTAGCGGAGAGACACGAATCTCAAACTGCAAATTGAATGGTTTTTTTTTTTTCAGTCAACACTTTAAAGGTTAAAAGTTATCCAAATCATAATTTTAAAACGATCGGAAAGGTCAAATAAGGTTAATATAATTTTTTAAAAAAAAAATCAAAACATCACTGTGACAAAAAAAAAAAAACAAAACAAAAAAAATTCTTAAAAAAATAAAGTCAATGGGTTTATGTTCTTGATTTGATTGAGCCAGGCCAAGTAAACCAAATCATTAGGTTAATCCAAGTTTTTAACCGAGTAAACTAAATTTTTTTTATCCTAAATTAGTTTAGGTTTCAAATTACCCGTCGATTTTGTTGGGTTTTAAAATAATGATCCAACTAAAAGTAAAATATATAGAATCACCAAAGTATCCAATGATGTACGATTAGATCTCCAAACTAAAAATTTATTGAATAAGTACCTGACTTATTAATTAAACTTTTTCTTAACTAAATCTTTCTATCCATAATTCCATATATCCATTAAATGATACTGTATCTCACGTGCAATATTAATGCATATGATATATTGCTTCTGTTTTTTTTTCTAGGTTCTAGTACCATTCCATATATCCATAAAATGGTGTTTTTATCACGACAAAAAAATCAATGATACTGCATCTCACGTGAATATTAATGCATATGATATATTGCTTCTTTTTTCTAGGTTCTAGTACCATTCCAGCCTTTGTTTTTTGTGCTATTTCTTAGTTTTTGTGCATTTTGTACAACAAATTGTATCACATACATACTCCTGCAGGACCCATCTATGTTATCTTGCATTAATATGCACTATTTAACTGGGTTGTCAGGAGTTGTCGATGATGGTGTGGTTCGTACTACATCGTACTGGTACAAGTGATATTTAGGCAATAAAAGTATATCTCTGATTTTTTTATTTTTTTTTAAGTCGTATGAATTTCAATCCTCCAATGTACAGTTTTATTTTGGTAGAATCAAATAGTAAAAAAATTAAAAGAGATGATTTAGAACAGACTCAGGTGGTGTTTCTAAGTCTCTGCTCTGAACTTTCTTTAAGAAACCAATAAAAAAGAGAAAGTATGCGATATCTATTCAACGCGAAAGAAAGGATTAGGTAGTTTGATTAGAATTTTCGAAGGATGAGGTGGTAGAATTAAGAAACCATTCATGCTATTGCTAAGTAACTATTTATATCTTGTGGGACACATTTGGTTAATTATAGGAATAAAGGAAACAAGACAGAAAATAATATGATGATATAATTATATTTGATAGTAGTATACAAGATAAAATAATTGTTCATGTTTAATTATGATAGACAAAACATAAAAAAATATAAAAAAACTATTTCACTCTTGATATATATTACTGTTAAAATTACATATTTTAAAAAATAATTGGATATTTTATTTTTACGTTAGTTTATATTGAGTGTTGAAATTAATAATATTATAATAGTTATAGTTATAAAAACTGGATTGGCTTAGTGAGTTGATTCGGATCCTAGATTAGTCCGATTTAAAAAAAATAGAGGAAGGGTTGACCTGATCAAAAACCCGAGTCGACCTATGACTCAGGTGACATGACATAAAACACGGGTCAAAAACCCATTGACATTTCTTTTGAACTTCTTTTTGTTAAAACAAGGTTGCTTTTATTTATTAAAAAAAATAAATCAACTCAGGTTGATCTTCCTAACCCATGATCCAAGTCTTGCTATGAGTCGACTCCTAGTTAAATTTTAAAACTATAATAATAATTTTTTTATTCATATTTTAAGTCGGATTAACCCAGTTTGACTCTCTCGATCCATATACGTTGATATATATAATATTTTTTCGTGGAGCCATTACATTAATATAATATACATACACCATTAAATTTAAAATTCCAAAATCTTTAGACTACACATATGCGTTAATTAGTTATATATCATGACATAGAGTTCACAAAATTCTACCAAATGGAGGCTATAAAACACCTAGCAACGATGCTACTGTTGCTGTGGCAGATGGGATAAACCTAATATATAGCGTATGTTATGTTATCCTGCATTATGTTAAATAATCTTTACATGCACAACTAGTTTCGTAAAGACAACTACTCCTTTTTAAAAAAAAAAAAAAATTACTCCTTTTATTTCACCTAAAACCATCGCTCTTGCGACTAATGCAGTCTATTTGACTTCTCAAGACAAGACAATAGCCCCTCGTACGGTTGGCTAAATTCTTTTTAAATAATTGTCCTGATTGTTTTTGTATTTTAAAAAAATTTTAATTTTTTTTAAATTAATTTTTTTATATATATTTAGATTATTTTGATGTTTTATATCAAAAATAATTTTTAAAAAATAAAAAAATATTATTTTAATATATTTATAAGTAAAAAACATTTTAATAAATAATCACAATCATATTTTCAAATAAAAAATTAATAATCTCAATTCATGAGACTGATTTAGTTCTTTTAAATTAATAGTTTTTGCTCTGACTTAATTTTTTTAAATCCGTATAGTCGGCTTAACACTTTTAAATCAATAGTCTTCATTTATGAGGCTGCTTAATTCATTTAAATTAATAGTTTAATTTTTTTTTATTATTAAAAGTTTAATTTTCTTTACGAGAACCTATATTTGGTTTCCATGTCCTTTTTCTTTCTATCCCTCTTGTCTCAGCTTTCTTCTTTTCTTTCCTTTTATTACTTGATCTTATTTCTTTTGTTTTAATATCAACAAATAAGGACAATGCCAATGTTTTTTGTCTAATGATCATTTTGTTCCCAAAGTTTTTTTTTTCTTTTTTGCCATTGTTTGGTTTATACGGGTTGAAATCCTTTCTAAGCCATTTTTAGTTTCTTGTTTGTTGGAATGATGCCTAGTTATGTCTTTATTGGTCAATATTTGATGTTAATATTTCCAAAGGATCTAGTTGAAAACCAAAAGTTGAAGGCAGAGGGAGTTATTTTTTCAATCCCGAACGGAATGATCGATTGTCTAAGTCCTTTGAAAAATTCCAAAGAGTTGGAAAAAAGTTGCAAGATTTTTCCACTGATAATTATAAACAGAATTGTCGACGAACTAAGCCCATTGAAAGGTTCCAGATAATTGAGAAAAAAATTAAATAAATTGTCACCGATAATATGTGAATCATAGTTAAGTTAATTCTGTTGGTAATATAAATTTAATTACAAATAAAATTACCAACTGTTTATTCTATCAATGATTTGCCATAATCACTGTTGGAATTATTGATGAAATGATGCAGGTAATTTTTTTTTGTTTAGCATGCTTTTTCTGTCTATAAATCTATCGATGATTATATTATTGACAGAGAATGACCAACATAATATAAATCATTGACGATAAGTTTTTCAATGATCATTTACCATCCATAATTTCATTGGTAAATTATTTTCCGTCAGAATTAATGTTTAAATACTGAGGGAATAATCTGTCGGTATTGTGCAATGTTCCAGTTGTGTTCTCTCTCTATTCTCAAGTGGATTACTGAACACATTGCTGTTCATATAACCTTCTCACATAACTGCCATTGATGATTAAACAAGTTTCTTGATTTTAAACATTTCATCTTTTGCAATTGAAAACAACAATGATATTCCAAAGCATAGTATGTGCATAACTTCTCCTTATCATATAGTCATATGTGAATACTTGTTATACCAAAGTTATTTATTTATTTTATGCATGCTTTTTGTAATTAAAACAAAATGCTATTGCAGGAAAGAAAGTGAGGATAAGGAAAATATGGCTGAGTAAAGATAAGAAGAGGGCATGATTGAGTAAATGAGACGATACATCTCTTCATCGTTTGTTTATTTTGGAATATTGTTGTATGCACCGATCAATTTTATAAATTCTCTTTCTCTTGTTGATGGTAATAATATAAAAAAGTTTAAAAACTAATAATTTTTTTTGTTCAATTTAATTTTGTGATTTTTTAATAATTTAAGGTTATAAATTGATTAATTTAGCTTAATAAGATGTTTAATAGGTAAATTTATAACCTTAAATTATTATAAAAGAACAGATGAAACATTAAAAAAAAAAAGGAGGCAGCCCGATTTTTTAAGAAATTTGATTTTTTTAGGAGAAAGGTATTCATTATTATTTTATTATTTTTTTACGTGAAAAACAGACCCTATATATAGAGATACAGAGAAAGCATGAAAACACACAACAAAAACAAAGGGCAATATACATAGAATCACAGCCAGATTGATCATGGCTTTCAAAGCAGATAAGATAGTCTTTTTCATGCTCTTCTTTGTGATTATGGTGAGCACTGTGGGAATTTGCAGTGCACGGCATGTTCCTGCAACAAGTACTGGTGATATTACCTCAGGTCATCGATTCGCTTTTAGAAGGCTCATCGTCCCTGTTTGCTGTAGATACAATCCTGATTGCTGCGAAGCCAGCACGAAAACCACTACTCGTCCATGAGCACGCAAGCAGTTTGCTAGTTGCACTTATGGTGTCAAAATAAATGCTACCACATAAGAGAGGTTCATATAAACTGCTCTTGCTACAAGAGATCTCGCATGGTTTTTACCTTCCTCTTAATTGAATAAATAATTATAATGATAATCAAACTCCCCTCTTGCTGATCATATTTAACTAAATATCTCAACCCTTTTGTTCTGCTTTTATATTGACAGAAAGTAAGCGTCTGTGTGTGAGAGAGAGAGAGATTCTTTCCATTTCGAGATTTTCCAGCCATAGATATGTTGTTGCTTGGACTGTGGCTCAAATCGTATTTTTCAGATCTAAACATGGGTTTTGGTGACTGAAAGGCTGGAATTCCTGGTGTCTCACCGTTAAATTCTGTATTCAGTTCACTCAGATTCATGGACCTACTACTTTTTCTACAAAATTCTCTAGTCTTTTCGAGGTTACTTGGAAAAACATATGGTTCCACTTTGATGATTTCCCCTGTTTCAATGTTAATATTTGTAAAAATTCGTCTTCATCGATTACTCATCTAACTTCTGATTAAGAATCTCGAGATAGAATGAACAGGGTAATCGAAATTAATTTCAATTACTTGTCGTGTGCCATCTCCACGCTGAAATACAACATACATTTTTTTACATATTGCCACAAAGTTTCATCTGTTGAAATGTAATGTAATTGTGTAAAACATGAACCAAGCAAAGCTGTACTGACTCTGCATTAAAGAAGAGAACCGAGAGGCCCTAGACGGCCAATAAGTTGCACCACCTCGATCAAATCTCGGCTGCGTTTCAGAGGGTTGTAAAATCTAGATTTTTCTAGCCCTTCTATCTATCAGCATTTATGCAGATCCCAGCATATTTTTGGTTGAAACCTTTCTGCTACATTTCTGATCATTCTTCCACTCCGAAACTAGAACGAAATCTGGGAAAGGCAACGGTTCTATCCCCTGAGGAAACAAAATGGTCATGTTTAAAGACAATTACAGTTATTAGAGGACAATCAAATTCCTCAGATATCAGTGATTCTTCATAATTGTAGGTAGCTATTTGTTTCTATATCTGTAATTGTCCAGATACTATGTATCTTCGGTCTATAAATGAATATTTTCCCACAACATATTTGTGTGAGGCATTTCCTTTTTATTTTACGATAGCTTTTATAACTAAATAGTTATGAGTTCGGATCTCACAATTTTCATTCTAATTAATAAAATTATCAATGCAATCAATCACCTAACAGTGGATCATAGACCTAGAATTCAAATCAACAATAAAAGAAAAAATAATGTGACGTTGCCTGGCAGTGCATAACCAACGGTGCCTTTTATACCAACAGTGCTAGTCTGATCCAAAGATAATTGATGGCAAGCTTCTGGACTGAACATTGCTTCACCAACAAGAGCAGTCATATCACTATCCAGAAGAACATTGCTTGGCTTCAGATCACCGTGAACAACAGGCATTTGGCAACCATGGTGCAAATAGTCAAGCGCAGATGCCACATCAATTGAAATGCTTAACCTCCGAATAAGGTTCAAGTTTCTTGCCTCATGTGCCTCCTCTGGTATACGAACTGGATGCTACCACTCTTCTAGACTCCCATTGACCATAAACTCATAAACAAGAGACTTAAAATCATTACCTTGAAAATCAACACCATCGCGTGCGCTTAAAACTCTGACAGGATTTCGGTGCCTGATGTTTATCAAGGCTGCACATTCTCTCATAAAGCTCTTGGAAGCTCCTTTAGACAGCAAGTTGAATAATTTCACCGCAACAATTGCTCCATCTGATGCAATAACTCCTTTGTACACAGATCCAAAACTACCGGCACCAATTAAATTGGATGGGGAAAATCTGACAGTTGCTTGGAAGAGTTCTTTATATGTTACTCGCCTAAATGAGAACTCCCTTGAAGATTCAGAAGAAGGCTCATTGAAGTGCTCTCAGAAACCTCAATAACTCAGGTATAGAGCCTTGGAAATTGCTCCCCTCCAAATGCAAATTTGGAATTTGGCCAGTCAAGAACTTTGGAATTTGGCCAGTCAAGTTGCTGTGGGAAAGATTAAGATATTGAAGTGCTCTCAGAAACCTCAATAACTCAGGTATAGAGCCTTGGAAGTAGCTCTCCTCCAAATGCAAATTTTCCAACATAAGCAGCTTCCAAGACTTCCAGGAATTTCACCTGATAACCTGTTATATGAAAAATCTAGATATCCTAGGTTCACCAAGTCATTTTTGGACGAGGGAAGGTTTTTTTTAAATGTCGATCATGATCAGAAATTGTTACAAAAAAGGTGCGAGGCTTTCTTCCATTGGTCTAGGCACGCGGGTCATCCTTTTAAGTTCGCCCACGTCTTGCCCCTTCTTCTTTTATGTTTAGTTTTAATTTTCTTTTAAATTATTAAAATTATATTTTAAAAAATGATTCAATTATTCCATAGTTTCTAAATAAGATTAAAGATTATTTTAGTAATATTTGAGTAATTCCAATTCAATTAATTCATGTTAAATTTTTATTAAATTTCATCATTCAGTATACTGAATTATAAATTGAATTTTTCATTTTTTATTATATAAAAATATAATTCAACCATGTAAGAATCATAACTTAAATAATGTGTTTAACTAGTTAACCATGATGAATTTACCTTTTTTTCTTTTATTCTTTTTAATCTACCTGGTCAACAAAATTTGCCAAGAAAACTTCTACACAAATTAATTTAAAACCCAAGCTAATTAAATAGTTAGGTTAGAATTTAAGTTTAAACTGTTATAATTTAATAACAATGTCAAAATATACCGGTATAAATATTATTTCTTTTTACATTACACCCTATTGCGAAAGCATCCATTAGCAAAGGCACGAGCAATAAACTAATTTTAGACCTAAGCCTAAATAAAATAAATGGTAACCATTGCCACAGCCTCCATTACTGAAAACTGCAGCAACCTAGGAAAGATTTGCAACCGGTGATCCTATCAATCAAAACCGCTTATTCAAAAACCTCATACAAAGTCTTAAAAATTCAGCAATATTCTACAGACAAGGACGGAGACCACGTGTATGGTGCTGAGGATAAATCATCAAAAGTTCACTTCTGACATTTAATTTGTTACTACAACAGAACACTATGGGATATGAAGACATTAATTGCCATGCATCTTACTAGTGCCTGAAAATTAACAAGCTCCATGTAGAAGTTTCTCTACACTGTCTACCTTTCTGTAGTTAGCAGGGCAGACACTACGTTTTGTTTTTGTAGATAAGCAATTTTAACTCTTCAATCATAATGCTTGTTATCTTCAAAATATTAAGATCAATCACACCTTAAAGACAAAAAGCGAAATTCTACTACAGTGAATGAGGTGGTTGTTCTAGCCTGCCAAAAGACTTCCTATCTTAATCCGCTCAACATCAATGAGTGTATTAGGTGGTTTTGCAGCTTTGTCACAGCTTCGTCTCAAGATCAGGGAACAATTCATCTTCTGTCTCTATAACCTGCCAAGTATTGGATACACACATTAATATGGATTGCAACAAATTCTATAGCTTTAATTCAAACTGCTCAAAACCAATCAATTAAGCTCAACAACATCAGAAAAAAGGGTAGTAAGGAGACCCCAAAACTTTATGCCAGTACGTAATTAACTTTAACAGAAGCCTTTAGGCACTGAAAAACCAAGTCAGGGAACAGTTAGAACAAAGAATTCAAAAGCATAACAGAAAAATTCCCAGCCTCACCTATAAAACCTAAAACTAGAAAGTCAAAAGCTAGAAAACTCTGAAGTCATGATCATCATGAACAGATTCTTTCACATCCATCATTTTAGCCAAGGATACATAATGGGTTTGAGGAAAACAGAATCCAAAAAACCAACACTAACAATAACAATAAATTAAACAATATTAACCATCTAGTAGGTGACTTAGTGGTAAGAGCTTTGGACCAAAGGTTTGCTCCCCCTGTGGTCTTAGGTTCGAGCCCTGTGATTGCTAATATGATGGTCACTGGAGTCTTACATGGTCATTAACTTCAGGGCCCGTGGAATTAGTCGAGGTGCGCGCACGCTGGCCCGGATACCCACGTTAATAAAAAAAAAATAAACAATATTACAAATAGTATTGGAAATGCAGGAGCCTAAGATGCTAAAAGATTTCCATTGACTCTGCATGGAGGTTAGAGGATGACCCACTAAATCAGAACCCTTGCATATGATTCTTTGGTAATCAGCCATTATATTTGGTAACCCTTTGAGGGGACTTTCAGCATCCATTTAGGACTCCAAAAACTACACCCTAGCATATGATTCTTCCTCGCCCTCCAATCCAAGGTCTTCACAAAAACTGATGGAAAAAATTGGAGCTTGCCTTCTGCTAGGTCATAGAATATCATGCAAATTCAAGTATTGGATCTATCCTAATCCTTCTTTCACTTACTTTATGTTTCCAAAAACCCTTTTACATCCACTGATTTCTCAATGAACATGACTCATTATCTTTGTTAAAACTAGGAGTCCTAAAGTAGATTTTGGTTCAATATCGTTCATGGAGTCTAACTTTATTCCTAAAATAAGCTAATCTATCCATTTTTTTTTTTTTTTGAAAAAAACACTAACCACTCTTTTCATGTTGAACTAAACCAAACAACCAGCCAAAATTCTTGAAAAATGAATAGAAAATACAGAAAAGAGAAATAATTCCACAAGACAACAAAACCTAAGTAAAGTCAAAATCAGAACCCTTGCCACACAGATTTGATCAGCCATTAAATTTGGTAATGGTAAAACCCACTTGCAACGCTTTGGGAAACTCATGGCATTCATTTGCAGCTCTCTAAACTAAAATACAACCTGAGAACTGTTTTTAATTCTTCAATACCGCCAAGTAAATGTCTGTGCTTTAATAGATAAACAAGTAGAAACTAGCCAGGCCCCAAACCAGTTCAGAGCATATAGTTGATATTAATTGTAGTAGATTTATACCACAGTATCAATCCTAATAATTCTTGTCTAGAAAATTCTATTATATGTTTCCAAAACCTTCCACATCTAGTGGGTAAGACCCTAAAATTGATTTGGTTCTTTATGCTTGTTTCATGGGGCCACCCTTTATCCCTAAAAACAAATCAAAACATCACTGATAATTCTATTGCCACTAAAAACCCTAAATTTTGATTACTTCAAACAAATCTCAAAACCTCACTAAATTATATTCCTAGACAAACCCTAATCATGCCTCTAACAGCTTGTTCCTCCATCAATCTCTTAATAATTCCTAACAAAAAAATCAAATCAAATCAAAATTACCTCATTTACAGTAACGATCAGCTTTCTTCTTAACCCGATCATCAAGAGCATCTTCAACAGATTTCAAATCCTTCTTCTCGCTATACCCAAACTTCTTCGTCTCCACAGGAAATAATTCCTCGTACTTCATTTTCTTCGCCGCGTCAATCGTATAAATTATCTCACCAGCATCAGATACCAAATTCTCCGCCACTGGTGCGGCGTCCTCCACCGTGTCAACCACCGGCTTCTTCTTTTTCTTCCTTTTCTTTTCGATTCCTTTGCTTAGCGTTGCTAAGCTTCCTCCTTTGAAGGTGAGTCTCCCTCCTGTCACTCTCTCGTATGGATCCGACATCGTTTTCGCTCTCGCTCTATCGTTTCTGTTTCGCCAAGGGACTAGAAGAGCAGAGACAGTTTTATTATTATTTTTATTATCTTGAGAACCCCAATTTACTTTTTCGCCCCTATTATATGTGATGTTTTGGCGAAACGACATCGTTTTCCCTGTTCTACAATTATAATTATAATTATAATCATTACACTATAAACTAAAAAAGAAAGCAACAGAATTTCACTGTTTTTTTTTTGTTACTGTGGACTGTGAGAGAGTTGCATTGTGGACTGTGTTATTCTTTTTTATTGTTTTTAAATATTCTTTTTTTTTAAATTATCTTTCCATGCTATGTATATACAATTATAAGGCTCATAGTTATTTTCTGGTCGCGTGTTATATCTTATTGTTTATGCAACTGAATGTCCCATATTAAATTAGTTTGATGCTTGGTTTTATAAAATAATATTTAATTTTGTAAATTAAAAAATTGAAACAAAAAAGATTATATTTGGAACAAAAATAAAGAGGCAACCCTTTTTTTTACTCTTTTTACTCTTAAAGAGGCATAAAAAAGTTCACTTCAGTACCTAATTTTTTTTTGTCTTTTAGGTTTGGTCTCATTTTTTGAAGGATTTCACATTTTTATCCCTCATCTTCATTAATTTTACATTTAGTTCTTGTAGTCACATGAATATATAGAAGAAAAAAGGTGGTTGATCGGTCATATTCTAACTAATAAAAAGATCACATTCTAGCTAATAAAAAGCCATATCTTGGTATCATTGAATTTTTCTTGAAAAGAGGGTTTTTATTGAAGTGTTCTTTAGCAAAAGAGTGGGTTAAGAAAGTTTTTTTATTTTGTTTTATTTTGTGTTTTTTAACAATTTTTTTTAAGGTGTTTGAGGTTATAAATTGGTTTATTTAGTTTAATAGGGTGTTTATTAAATGTTTTTATGTTAAAATAGGTGCAAAATAATTTTTTAGATCCAAAAATTCTAGCCTAACTTTATGGGCACCTCTCTTCTTGTCGGGTCAGATTATGTGTCATATAAAACTACAAATGATGTTTTCGTTTATTTTAGTGTTATTTTTTTAATAAAAAATTATTTACCTTAAACATAAAAAATAGAGGGCTAGTCATGTAAGGTGCTTGGAACTCCCTTGACTGCTCGACTTTTAAAACATGTTTTTTAATTAGGTAAGGTGATTAGAACTTCCTTATATCAATTTGAACAAGAATTTGGTGATTTTGAGTAAAAATTAATTAAAACTTAATAAGGTTTCTTGAAATGAAATTGAGGGAGAAGTGCATTTCTTAGAAATTAGGTTTCTAGGATCTTTGGAGGTTGTTGTGAGAGTTAAATCATGTTGAAATAACAAAGAAATTTGGATGGATAGTGAAGCCTAAAAACTGGTAATTTAAAGACAGAAAAGGAGGTTTGATGTATTTGTGTTATTCTTATAAATTGTATTAAAACTGTGATGACTAAACAGATGAATTATAGTTTTGATGAATAGTTCTATTCTTATATGATAAATATGAGTTTTATTGTTTTATGAATTTAATGTCTTTGAGAAATTGATGAACTTAAAATGAGTTTTAATTGTGTTTATGCTTGTAGTCATATTTGTCATTGAAGTAAGATGGAATTAAATTCATGTTTATTTAAATCTAACTAAAATGATATGAAAAGAGAAATGAATTTATAAATTTTGGATAAATAACTGAGTGAAATTATAATAGATATTATGATGAATGAAGATTGTTCTTTTTTTTTTTGGATACAATAGTAATTGATTGAAAGCTTGTCATTTTAAAGGATATTGTTAACAGAGTTTAGTGTGTCAAAGGAGCAGGACATAACTAGACTTCAGTTACACACTTTATATCTTTTTTTAAATTTCCCATAACTTTGTGAAAGTTTTAATTCATAAAAGTATGGATATAAATATATATTGACATTATATATGGAAGAGGAATGATTAGTATGTAAGTTGTTAGAATTAATGGGTAGTTATTTTGGAATATTGGATTTTTTATTTTTGCATTGAAATGTTGGTTTGATTGGTAACCAAGATAGGTTAGCCAGAGAAATGGATATTCATTATGGAATATTAAATTTTTGTCTTTGGAATGGGAATGCTAGATTGATTGGCAATTAATATAGGTTAGTTGGAGAAATGAGTATTTATTATAGAATACTGGATGTTTGGCTTCTGAATGAAAATGTTAAATTGATTGGCAATCAAGTGAGTTTGTTTGAGAAAAAAGATATTTTTAAGAAATACTGAATTATGGGTATCTGATTATGAATGTCATTGATTATAAATAAAGATGAGTATGTTGAAATAATGAGTACTAAAAAGAGAGTATTGGATTGTTGGTGTGATATGGAAATACTGAAATGAGTTAATTATTTCTCTTAAATATTAAATGAAATATTAACTTATGATTTAATAAACGACATTGATTTAATAACTAGTAGATGCTACTTTTGTTTAGACTTAGGGAAAAGTGGACTAGAAGGCTGTGTAATTAAAATTTGGGATGAAATTATAGACATCTTCATTTTGTGATGTAATTGGATTAGTTTATCAATTAACCATCACTAGTTTTGTAATAGCTCTTTTGCTTATGATACTTGAAACTTGTAAAACTAAAGCCTTAATTGAACATCATGCATGCACGTCGTTGTATTTTTAGTAAAAAACCATAAAAGTAACTTGGCTCGTATGTAGAATTAAATGTTAGTTCATCATCATCAAAATTGAAAAAATATCATAAATATTTTAAATTGATGAAAATAAATTATAGATTGATGAATATGATTATATAACATCCAAGATAATTGGAAAAGAAGTGAAGATAATTGGAACAGAAGTGTAGTTATGAGTTGGTGTCATTTATAAATAAAAAATGTGTTTGATTATAATGTGAATTGATGTTAACACTTGAGATTTTTAAAATATAAAATTTTTTACTGAAATTTAAATAACAATAATGTTAATTAGATTGTAATACTCATAGATAGAAACTGAATAAAACCTGAGTGTAAGGTTTTGGTATATCCGATCAATTAATTGAATTTCCAAATAAACCGGTCAATCATCTTGTTGATTAAAAAATAATTACACTAATTTTTTATTTAACATAAAGGAAGTTTTACTCAAATGTTAGGGATGTTATAATTGGGCTTGATTATTTTTTTTATAAAATTATTTCAATTTAAGTCGTGGGTTAACATAGGTAGACTTGGATTAATTTTTATTTTTAATTTATTTATTTTTATTATATTATTAAATTAATCAAGTTTATTAAATGCAACCAAGTTAATTACTTGATTATCAATTTTTTTTTTTAAAAAAATCACTACTATCACTGAGTTTTTTTTTTGTTTTGTTTACATTAGAAAAAACTTGATCTATAGTTCACGGTGTAATGCAAATCACCAATCTAGTAAAAAACTAATTTAATAGGTAATATTTTCATTAATGAATATATTGTCTTTTGATCTGAATTTGTTTGCTTTATAGCATCAGTGGTGCATGGTAGTAGTTTGCTACTGAATCCTTCAACACCTGAATTGTTTATTAAAAGTTGAGAATATCAGTGATGATCAAAGCATATTAAATAAGTGCATGGTAATTAAGAGACATGCCAAGATTATTACAATTGAATTAGCTTATATTTAGTATAATATTGAAAAAATGATTTAAAATATTTTGAACTTTAACTCAGAAAAAAAGTTATAAATATATTTTATTAAAAATGATTATTTTTACATAATTTGAGTCAAAATTCTTATTCAATAAAAAATGTAAATTTTTATCTTACAATTATATATGCTACACTCCTTGAAAACTTTTTTTATTATTATTAAAAAAAAAGTTGCTTTGAATATTCTTACCAAAAAATGTTTTGTTTAAAAAGGAAATTAATTAGAGAAGCTGAAGGATGACAAATTAAAACAATTTATTTATAATTGACGAGGCCTTCCTCTACCTCCTATGACTTCTCATTATCCAAATCGCTGCTCCTGCTTACATAACATTTGCAGAAAACGACATAAAATATCAAGCTGAGAACACTTAACAAGGCTAGAAGCCAGTAGTATTTGTCTAGACGGGCTTCTCTCATGTCATCAGAGAACCAGCTCTTGCCCCCTGTTGAAGATGTAAAATATTCAACGAGCGAGATCAATAGGGCACTCAAGAAGCTTCCCACTCCAAATACACTAGTATACAGTGCAATTCCCATTGTTCTCATTCTGACAGGAACTTCACTGTAGAAAAACTCTTGCATCCCTACAACAGTGAAGATATCCGAAATGCCTAGCAGGATGTACTGAGGTAGCAACCAAAATATGCTTAATGGAACTTCGGTTTCCATTTTCTGATCAACAACTTCCATCTTTTGTCCGATTTCGAGTCTCTTTGTTTCGACAAGAGCAGCTATGGCCATTGCTATGATAGATAGGACCATCCCAATTCCCATTCTTTCAGTCACACTGATACCTTTTTCGTCACGGGTAATCAGTCGTGCAAGTGGGATCAGCAATGCATCATAAAATGGCATCAGGAGGATTATAGAAACTGTAATAGAACTTTGTAGAGTAGCTGGTGGGATCTTGAAGCTGCTGCCTACATTTCTCTTCATTGTCATTCCTTGTTTGGTAAAGAATGTGGCAGGCAGTTGAAAGATGACCGCGAACATTAGGAGCATCGACCATATCGGCAAAAGCCTCAATACTACTTTTCCATTTTCTACCAGGTAGTTAATGTCGCCGCCAGGCTTCTCCATCAATGCCTTGGCATTGCCTGAATTCTGACAAAGAGGTTTTTCTTGAAGCCTATAAACAAGCAAAAAGAGTAGCACTATTATAAGATATTTTAAAGCAAGGCTGGGTTGATTGAAGATAAGAAAACATACTCTAGCTCAGCCACGTCTGGCTTGTTGCTTGACAAGGTGATTCTGCTATTCATTAATTTCGACACAGCTCCCTTAATGGCTCGAAATATGTCCAGTGAAGACCTTTCAGAGACATTGTCATCCTGTTTATATGTATAAATTCTGCTACCACACCAAAATAGTAAAATCGATGCTGTCATTGCGATTGTGGGAATGGCAAATCCGAGTGCCCAGCCAAATGTGTCTTGGATATAGGACATGACTGTGACACCTGCGAGGCTGCCACCGCAAACCCCAAAATACCACCATTGGAAGAACAAACTCTTCTTATTTGATTTCTGCTCATCTTTTGTGCACGGTAGCTCATCATCGTTCGGAATTTGATCCGCTCCAAAGGCTTGTAAAGACGGGTTATATCCACCTTGTCCTAGAGAAATCAAACAGAGTGACCAAAACAGGTATGAAGAGCTTATATTGTTGGTGGGATGCCTTGCCCAAGCCAATGCTGTTGATGTCAAAGCCACAAGTCCCTTAAAAGAAGAAATTAAGAAGGCTAACAAAAGCATATTTACCATGAAAAATCATAAACCAAAAACTGTATAAGATTCTACAGTTACAGAGGCAAATTTGTTCAAATTAATCAAATTCTTGCTTACAAGTACATCAAATGGTGGCATTAATTTTACAAATAAGCACATAATCAAGAATTTATGACATAATCACCAAACTTTTCCATAGTTGTCAGCTTAATGGTAAATTTGCAGAATTTCAAGAGCAGAAATGAATGGGAAAAAAAAAAAACAGAAAGTACTAACCACAACATATAGAAAGGAAGAGCTAAGAATGGTGGAATACCGATCCCAAGAATCAGCAAGGGATGCTACTAGAAGTGGTAACATGGATGTGAACCCACACCAATTATTTACTGTCTTGGCTGCAGCAGAGTTGCTCATCATAACAACATCTGTGAGATAAGTTACCAAATTTGATGCCACCCCTTTGAATGCAAACCTCTCCATACCAGCTATCACTATCAAAGTGGAAAAACCATAATAAATTTAAATCAATTAACATGCAGTCTAGCATATTCTTCAAGTTTGAGCAAAATACTTATCGGCTATTCATCTGGGAAAATCCCAAGAAGATATTCTATAAGAGAAAAATACACTACCTATGAGGAGAAAACATGACCTGTTCAGTCCTTTAGGCTTCCTCCCACTTGCCATTATGAGAAAGATAGATATGATGAAACTGTACGATCGGTAGGATTAATACGATCATGCAAATTGATTATAAATGAGATAATGGAATCCTATTAGGATTCTATCAATCCCTCTAAGATTCCATATAGACTTTGATCCTTTGAAAAGAATAGGAATGAATCAAGGACAACAGCATTGCATGACCCTCCACTAAACAAAATAGATTCTTTTAGGTGCAGAGAACCAAAACTATTGACAAAAATTCTGAGGCTCTTAGCACACCATGACGTTATTGGAAACCTTTTTCCAACAAAAAATAAAATCAGGTGGGCTTTGTTTTATGACACGACAAACACTAAAGCAACTCCGAGCGTTTCTGTTCTCATAATGTAGTCACTTCCAACAAGCAAAGGTTGAAATCCACTTTCAGTTCGTGAATGCTGACATAGAGGCATTACCAATGTCTGGAAAATGTTGACATGCATTGATAATGGATATATGTTATTTCTGTTGAAGAACCATCTCAACCCAATAACTTAAGCTATTAGGTAAGGTCCCAATATATGATTTATATTATTCTCTAACACACCCCCTCAAGTGAAAGCTCTTTGAGCTTGAAACTTGCACATGCCCATATTACCCCGTGCTTGGTTTTTATCAAATAAATAGGGATGATGAGATTTAAACTCATGACCATTTGGTCATCAACATATAAAGACAGAATGATACGACCTGCATCAGTGCACTTACTAAAAAGTGCAGAATCATGATTGCTAGAAACAAAGCCAAAAGACAAGATCACAATAGAGAATTTCTCAAACCAAGCACGGGGTGCTTGTTTGAGATCATATAATGCTTTTTTAAGCTTACAAACATATCCAAAGTCATGTGAAATACTAGGAGGGGGTGCCATATAAACTTTTTCTTGAAGATCTCCATTCAAGAAGGCATTTTTAAAATCAAGCTGAGAAATATGCCACTGACGAATCGAAGCTACGGCAATAAGAGTACGAATAGTAGTCATTTTTATAACCGGGGCAAATGTCTCCTCATAGTCTATACCATACTGTTGAGAGTATCCTTTTGCAACCAGCCTAGCTTTATATCGCTCAATAGACCCATCAGAATTAGTCTTGATCTTATACACCTAACGACAACCAACAACACTCTTACCAGGAGGTAGAGGAACCAGATCCCAAGTATCTGTCTTATGCAAAGCAGAAAGTTCCTCATCCATAGCTTGCTGCCAAAACGGATCAAGAATTGTCTCTTTATAGAAAGAGGGCTCAAAGAGATAATGAATAGAAGCTAAAAAGGAAGTAAATGATGAAAAATAACAAGAATAAGCAAAATTTGGTAGTTTTATGGACTTACAAATGCAAATGGACTAGCGTGGAGGTGGATCCACAATCTCAGATGAAGCTTGAGGGGCTGTATATGAGAATGAAGCTTTAGGTGTGCTAGAGAGTAAAGTATCAGTACCTGCATAGTTATGAGTACAAATTGATCGAACATAGGGAGAGGTATCATTCTAAGAATCCTCAGAAAAAGGATCTATACGAATAAAATCAGATTTTGTCAGGCTATAAGTAGTGGATGGAATAGAAAAGAAAGGTATATGCTCAATGAAGACAACATGATGAGACACATAAAGTTTCTGAGTTATTAGATCAAAACAACGATATCCCTTTTTACCTTCACCATAACCCAGAAAGACACAAATTGCGGATCGAGAGGATAGCTTACTGCGAATGAGGACGAAGAACGAAACAAGTACAACCAAAGACTCTAAATGAGAAATAATCAAGGACATACCCATATAACTTTTCAAAATGAGATAGACCTGAACTATGAGAAGATGAAATTGTATTAATCAAACTTACAGCAGTAAGAACAGCTTCTTCCCAAAACTCACTAGGAACAAAAGCAGATAACAAGAGAGAATGAGTAGTTTCGACAATGTGCCTATGTTTTCTTTCAGCAACACCATTTTACTTAGGAGTATTTGTACATGAAGTTTGGTGGATGGTTCCATCTAAGGCAAGCATTTGACAAAATTTATTAGAAGTGTATTCCCCACCCAAATCACACCTAAAGCATTTGATCACAACAGAATTTTGAGTTTTGATAAGAGCTCAAAAAGCTACATATATCTCAAAGAATTCAGAACGATGTTTCATTAAATAAACACAACAATAACGAGTATGATCATAAATAAAAGAGACATAATATCGAGACCCTCCTTTTGTGGCAACAGGAGAAGGTCCTCATACATCAGAATGAATAAAATCAAATGGTAAAGATGAAACAGAAATACTTCGATTAAAAGGTAAAGCAGAAAATTTTGCCAGTTTATATCCACTACAATCTGAAATGTCACAAGTTTTCAAATTTCCTAAAACTCCTGTGGATGCCAAAAACCTCAAACGAGAAGACGAAACATGACCTAGACGGGAATGTCATAAATAAAAACTAGAAGATGAAAGACTCAAACGAAAGGAGGACAAATCAATAGTAGTAGTAGCAGCGGCAGCAGCAACTGACACTTTTAACTCATCCAAAATATATAGTTCATTCTCCCTACGGCCTGTCCCAATCAGCTTCTGAGACTAAATAATTACCTGAATCACATATTTGACCAACAGATGCAAGATTTAATTTAAGTTTTGGAATAAGATAAACATTAGTGAGAGACAAGTTAAGTGTGACAACAGAACCAACACCTACTAAGGGCATAGAGTGCTATTAGCAGTCATAACAGGAATGGAGGACAAAGGGGACACGGAGGTAAAAGATGAGGAATCTGGAGATATATGATGGGAAGCACCAAAATCCAAGACCCATTCAGAGTGTGACATACCTGAGGAACTATGAGGCAACTGACCTATTGAAAAAGCAGACATTGCTTGTGGCTGCAAGGAGAGAAACTTCTGAAATTGCTCAGCCAAAGTATTAGGATCGGTAATAGAGCCTGGGGAAGCTACTACTGCAGTATTATGGTGTGGTGGTCGATGAGCATTAGATTGTGACTGACTGTCAGACTTCCAAGCTTGATTCTGCTGTCTCAACTTAGGACACTGAGCCTTCCAATGACCTTTCTGCTTACAAAAACTAAACTCATCAAAGCCAACCTTGTGTAAGGCTTGTTCTGATGATTAGAGAATGACTTAAAAGGTACTGCTAGTACAGAAGGATTTAAAGCAGAAAGAATTCCCTTTTCAGAATAAGACTGAAGACGTATTTCTTCAGCTAATAACTCACTGACAACAGAGTCAACAGAAGGCAGTGGATAACGATGCAGAATTGAACCTCTAAGTCCTTCGAAGTCACTACGAAGTGCTGTTAAAAACTGTACCAATTGTTGCTGCTCTTTACGCTCAATATAGGCACCACATGCCTTTAATTCTGCCGATTCTGTAAGAGCCAATTGATCCCAAAGATCTGTCATAGCAGAATAAAACTCTTGAATACTCATATTCTTCGGATGAAGAGCTCGTATGTCATTCTCTAATTGATACTGTTTTGCAAAATTTAATTGCGTGAATAACCTTTGCAGATGATCCCAAACCTCTTTTGCTGTCTCATACTTCACCAACTGCATACCTATCGAATGCTCAATAGAATTGTTGATCCAAGTAATGATCTTTGCATTATTTGCTTCTCATGCATCTATCAAAACAACATCCCCTTTCTCAATATTCTTAGGTATCATATAAGTTCCACTAACATACCCCCACATCTTCTAACCCTTAAGAAGATTTCGTATTATATAGCTCCAATACGAATAGTTCTTCCCATCCAACCTCACACCCACAGACGGAAGCGAATCATCTCTTTTAATAGCCATAATCAACAATCACAGAGAACCAGAATGCAAATGCAGCGAAAAACAAAATACCAAATTGCAGAAACTGAATAGAGATTGCAAAAACTAAACAAATATATTTTCAAAATTATGCGATTACTCCAAAACACAAAACAAATTTGCAGAAACTGAACGCAAATACCAAATTGCAGAAGTTGAAGGGAAGATGAAATACCAAAATAATTGCAGAAACTGATGAAATACCAAATTTTGCAGAAGCGGAAGACAAAATCTCACTCCACTACCTCGGCAGAGGCGCGCTGCCCCCTGCAAACCCCCAGCCAACTCACCACAGAGTTGGATCCGTGAAGTTGTGTTCAGGATTAAGTCTCGTTCCATAAAACCAGCTCTGATACCATGTCAAAGAACCATCTCAACCCAATAACTTAAGCTATTAGGTGAGGTCCTAATAAATGATTTATATTATTTTCTAATAGTTTTGAGATGGGTAATCCAATGGTGCCACGTACGCAACACGTGACAGTTTCAACACTCGATGCTGGGTGTTGTTGCCACGTAATGTTTCCATTGAATATTTTCTTATTTTTAATTTCAGATTTTGACAGTGGTTAATAATTGGTTTGGAGAACAAGGACATATTGTGGAGCTCCCAGACTCAACAGGACCTGCCACTTCCTATAGAATAAAAAAGCTAACCTTAACAGGACAGAACAAAACATGATAGGAAAGAAAAAGGCAGTTGTATGCTGTGCGGGAAGTGGATTCCTCCCTTAATGAAGTCCCCAATACCTGATCTGGACGCGTGCAAAGAGAATTGGGCTGTTGTTTTCAAGGATTATTTTCCAATGATAACTTGTTGAGAAGATGCTTTTGTATTCTAACTCCAATTTATCTTCTTTTTTTTTTTAAAAAAAAGAAGAAAATCGGTGCCTTAATCTATTGAACTGTGGATTAACTATCAGACTTGTTGCCTTATTTTTAATTCCTTTATTGTATTGGATTGTACTTCATTTGCTGGTTTTCCACTAGATGGCCAACATGCATGATAAGGAATTCTCAGTCTTCCATAAGAAAAAGAAAAGAAAGGAAAAAAAACCAAGAGATGTAAGGTTGTAGGCCACATCAAAAACAAATGTGATCACTTGGGAAAGGTTGAAGATTATAAATTTGAAGGACCCAACATTACTTTATGATCGTAGGATGTCCCTTTCGTGTCTTCCAATCATAATTTGAGTGTATAGTGATTGCTTTACATGTATGAATCTTACCAAGCATGATCTCTTCTAGGGTGATGATTTCCAGTATCTCTCGATGTTACTGATGCCAAGATGCTATCCAAGGGACCAAAATCCTTGTGCTTCTGGCACATCACACCAGTACCAGTGAAGAAATTATCTGGAGAGCACAACACGCTAGCTAGTGCATGGCTTTTACTGGTTTTCCAAGAAAGCATGCGTGTAGCAGCAGCTGTATGCATGGACTGGCGGATGACTAATGTTATAGATGGCTTTTTTTTTCCCTTCCTTTTCTTTTAAACGCTACACAAGCAAACCAGTAAAGAAAGAGTTGAAGAGTATAGATATATTATAGCTTATAAACGAGACCAAAATATGCTCTCCCAAAGCTCTTTCTTGCACAAGTAATCAAACAATGTTGATTAATTGCGATTTCACTGCAAGTTGCCCCCGTGGATCCCAACACTGTTATCCATGCCTCTCTTTTTCTGTTTTTTCATTGCAATATTTAATTGCTAAAGATCATCCTTGCAATTATTTAATTGCTGTCGGTGGCTATACAATTTCTTATCATCAAACACCATTTAAAAAACCAAAGAAGTTGGATACTGCACGGAGCTTTTTTTTCATGTTCATGAATTTATCTCTTTTCAATAAAGTTGGTATTGGAGATATGATTTGTCTTTAGGGTTTCATCTTTTTATTTTTTGTAATGATTGCAGGCCTTCATGTGGATATTATTATTATTTTACCTAAAGGTAAAACTCTTTAGCACTGTACTGGGCAAATTGCACATAATAAAATGATTTTTTTACCCTTTAAAAATCAAAGGATTGAACACGCTCAAGGCTAAAATAATATTTTCATAATTTATTTTATAATATAATTACTCTCATGTCCTTAAATAAATGAGAGGGTTTTGTGATTTTCATTTTTTTTTGTACAATTTAATTATCAAATAGCTTTTGGGGTCAACTTTGGTTTTGGCCAATGTCAAGGGGTGTTTTTGGTTTTTCAATCTCGTTATTTTAAATTTATTGCATGGGGTCAAGGGTGTTTTAGTCTTTTGATAAATAAAAAAAGTGATTGGTGTGCTCTGCATGCACGCGTCAACAAGTGGGTGGCGCCCGCACCATTTGATCGACAAGTACAATACCTTCTAGTGCCCATAGATTGCCTTCTAAGATGGCGTCCAAAGCATCATGTCGCCCTCTACACAGGTGACAAGTGTCGCCTCCACTGCACAACGAAACTCTAGCAATAGTTTTTCTCCTCCCTCTCTTTTCTCTTTCCTACACCTCAAAATGTGTGTTGACCTTGCAAAACGGTCCTCAATATTTTAATTGTATTGAATTTGATTTTTTTTTAATTTCATCATTTGCATTTGATTTTTATGTTTTTTTTATTAAATTTGATATTTATTCTTTTGATTCTTATTTATTTTTCTTTTAATCTTTTTTCTAATAGGATTTTATTTTTCAATTTAATCCCTAATCGTTTGATTTTAATTTCTTTTTTTGTTGAATTTAATCCTCGTATTTATGATTGCATATCCTTTTATTTTGAATTCTTTTCTTGTTTTTTTTTTTTGAAAAATTTCATTCCTCATTATTTAATTTCATTGAATTCTCATATCATATATATTTAATGCTTTTTTTTTATCATGCTTTTAAAACTAGATTTAGGAGTCAACCTCTGTCATGTCACGAGTCATGGGTTGGGTTAAATAACTGGGGTTACTGGGATCAATCAGATTTTTTTATTGTGGAGGAAGTAAAAATGATATTATTTTGATAAAAAAATAATGGCAAAAAATAATCAATGGATTTTAACATGATTTTACCCTAATTATTCACCTAATTTTTTATTCGGCTTAAAAGTAAAAATTGTAGTATTTTGTTAAAAACATAATGGAGCAAAAATTCAATTACGACACCCATTCTCTTAATTGTTGTTGTTGTTTTTTTTTCTTTTAATTTTTTTCTCTCAACATTTTTTTTCCAAATTTAGTCCTTATTTTTATATTAATTGCTCATCTTTTTTTTTATATCATTTTCTTAATTTGTTTATCCAATTTTGTTTCTCATTCTTTTAATTGCTCTTTTTATCTCTTTTTTTATTAAATCCCTGATTATTTTTTTCATTAGTTTTTATAGCAGATTTGGTCCTCATTGTTTTAATTACTATTTGTTTCTTTTAAATTTTTTTTATGGTTAAGAATTTTGTTCAGTGATTTTTTAATCTTCTGTATGGTTATCTTAATCTTATGATCAGAGTTACAGGTTTTAAAGATTAAGCCTATTTAACTTCTTTTTTTCCCATTGATATTAGGCTATTAGATTTTAAGTGTTCTATTTTTTTTTCCTTTTCTTTCTTTAGAATTATCCTAAATCGTTAAATATTTAAATTAACCTAAATTCACTCAAATTATTACTGTTTAAATATTTTTTTTATTAAAAAAATTAATCCATCCCGTGACAACAAAACTCTTAGACTCTGTGTTTGTGAGTTATAGCCCTTGCCCACTGTCTTATCATGTTCCTTGCGCCACTAAAACAAAACCACTCGGCTTGTTTTTTTCTTCTGCCATTTTATAATCTATCTTGCCCAGATATTTTATAGAGATGGAATTTTTTTCTCTTGTGAAAAGATATTAATCCATGAACTTAATTTCTTAGGGTGCTGATTTCAAGCTTCTTAAGATTCTTAAGATTCGATCCAAATAGTATTGCTCATCTACTTCTTGGCTTCATGCCAACTTCTTTGCTAAATCCAGTGACGATACTATCCTAATTTTTTTGATTTGAAGTGAAGAATGTTGATGAAGTTTATGTATGAGTATCAACATATGTTGTATCTCATCTACTTCTTTCTTCTCTTCCTTTGTAATTTTACTTTAACCCTACCTTTTTTTTTTTTTGCAAGTTGTACATGTGTTGTGTTCCATCCCTTTTATCTTTGAGAGTTTCTTCCTCTCTTTTTTTCACTCTTTTTAATGGGGTTTGTTGCAGCTTTTGGCACTCACTAGATAGATGGTTCGAGATACGCTGCATGCCGGGTATTTTTTTAAAAAAATAAAAAAAAGACTCCATGTAAAACCTGGGATTTAAAAAAAATTAAAGAATTTGATCATTGAATTGACCGGTTAAATAACCTCAACTAATATAGTAGTACTTATAAAAAGGTCATGATATCAAATAAACTGAATTAATAAAAAATTGACATCTAGAATATAGAAAAAAATGACAACAAAAAAAGTCTCGAGACAACCTATCAAATCTACAACTTAGGATATGAGTTTGGGATAACTTCAAAAAAAAATGAAAAAAAAAAACAAAGGTTAATTCAGAACCAATCAAATGTTAGAAAACATAATTTAAACAAATACGCTAAAAAATAGAAGTCAACTAACATTCTAAATTTGTAACCTTGGTTATGAAACTTGCACCACATTATAGAAGATAAATTGAAAAAAATCATGAAGTAAAATTCTCAATAAACTAAATGTTAAGGGATGAAACAAAAACAAAATTAATTAAAAACACGATCAAATGAATGAGGATTAAAATTTTTTGTTACATTTTTTCAAAACTCGTTGATTTTATTTGCTAAATCTTTATAAAAAAATATAATTTTAACATTCTTGCAGAATAAAAATATTAGTCAATCTAGATAACCTTAATCAACTTACTCGACCTGTGATCAAAGATTTGTTTGGGATCAACCCCTGGGTTGGGTCTAAAAACCATGATAAAAAGAATAAGGACCCAATTTCTTCGTTAAATTCTTTTTTAATTTTTTTAAACCCGTTTTAAAACCTATTGATTTATTTTTTGTAAAAGTTTGACCAAAATAATGTCATTTTACATATTTGTAAAATAAAAAAATTAGTTGCTTGGGTAACTCGGACCAACCCACCCGACCTATGACCCGAGACTTGTCTAGGGTTGACCACTGGGCTAGGTTTAAAAACCATAATTAAAAAAAATAAGGACACAACTTCTTTGTAAATTTTTTTTAAAACCCATTGAATATTTTTTAGGGCAAGTTGATCTAGGTAACCTTGATCGACCCACTTGATTTGTGATCCAAAACTTGCCTTAGGTCAGGTTTAAAAACTAGAATTGAAAAAATAAAGATCAAATGTGACATTAACATCAAATAAAATCAAACAATGAGAGATGAATCTGGAAAAAAAAATTCAATTAAGAAAATAAATGAAACCAAAAGAAATTGTAATGAAATTAATGAGTATAAATTAAAAAAAACAAAAATCAGGTATAAAATTGAAAAGAAAATCAATTAGAAGAAAGGTGAAAAGCGAAATAAATATCAATTAAAAGAACGAGTACCTAATCTAATATATAAATAAAATAAAATAAAATGCAAAAGGATGAAATTAAAAAAATCATACAAAGAATTTAAAGCAAATATAGAACAATAAAAACTATGAGTATCACAATTGAAATAATACAAAAGGTTAGGATTTGAACTTTGAGTGAGTGGAGTAGGAAAAAAAAGGGGGGAGAAGAAGAAATACAGTCATTGCCTATTGACGACCCTTACGACAACATGCGTCTGTCAGGACAAAGCGTTGCCCCACGACGCTTCACCTGAGATGCCAATGGGTATTTTTGAATACCGAAGGAGGTGTCACATGCTACCTGAATAATGCGAATAACCTTTCCATGTTGGCGTGTTCTTATCACGTGTCAACAACTTTTAAGTTTGTTTTATTGTTTTTTTCATAAATATCAAAACACCCTTGACTCCACACAAAATTTACAAAAATACTAGAGTCTAAAAGACGCCAATACTCCTAAAGACAAAGTTTTAAAATCCAAGGTTATTTTGGTAATTTTATTGTGCTCAAGAATAGAAAAAACCAAAAAAGCCCTTCTCCCAAAGCAAACTGAAATTCTACTTACAAGGTATCTAAGACCTTACACTATGAAATAAAGAGAGTAAAATATATACATATCTCACCAATTCTACTATACCAGTTATATCTCGTGTAAAAATCTAAAAATACCCCTAAAGCTAGCCTTTGTGTCTTTCTCTTTCAAGGACAATTTGATAAATATATTGTACGAATCCATGGTAAATTGTGGGAGAAGCTACAGTAAAATGCGAAGCTATTTTAGTATTTTGTTAATTGGAAAGAGTGAGGATGATAGTGGAAGACCTGGAGTTCAACACCGTAATGGTGTATACTTGTGATAGGAATATCAGCCTTTCCAAATCTTGGAGATGCTCAAGTTTAGCATCTCTATCAAATATTTTATGCAACAAACGCTTCCTTAATATTTTAAGGCTTCCCAGGTCCTGTAATTTCACTCATTTGCCATACTCATCTTAATGTCCTGCTTGTTTTGTTCAGCGACTTTGCAATCAATGACTTGCTCTTACATTTGAGTTCATAATTTTTTTCAACAGCGAATTCTATCACCTCATGCATACATCATATATACATGGGCTAGAGATGTACAATTAATGATATATGCTGAATTTGAATACCAGCTGCTTGAGTTTATTTTGAAGCTATTTGCCGAATTAGCTATTACAAACTTGCTCGTGGTGTTAGTGTGGACACATATGGCAGCAGCTAGCCACGTCCAATATATAGCTGCATGGCGAAGGTCAAAATGACAGCAAATTAGGTGACTTAAATGGTGAAAATGGTAGCAAGAAGTGGCTGCCATTATTGACTGAAATAGGTAGGTTTGCTCTTCCATTTCAGCTATAAATAGAGGGGATTATGAGAGCCGATAGACACCAAAGAATAGAGTAAGAGTGCTGTGAGTGTGAGAGGAGTTTGAGTTGAATAGAGAGGTTTTTCTCCTCCTCATTACAATGTGTATTTTCACTTTTGGTTAATTAAAAACAACATTAATTTCATTGATGTTGACAAATCGCTGAACCATGTTAGATCTGAAGTGTTGTATTGTGTCTGGAAAACAATGAAAGATCCTAACATGTAATGGTTTTAAATTTAAGGATGTTTGATTTTTTATGGTGATGAAAGGATAACTAATCCCAACAAATATAATATCAATTGCACTCAGAGACCTCCAGATCTTACAATACATAGAATTAGCAGCATATCATGTACGTATTTTGACAATAAAAGTACTAGTTTTTCTTCATATTGTCTTCTTTAACACAAATTTAACAATAAATTTTCTGTTTTTTTAGAAGTTAATTTATGACACTATATATATATATGTTACTTGCAACTCTTAGTTTGGATTAACACATTAATTAGATCATGCTAATTAATATAAGAATTTTCCTTTTTGAACCTTTCAAACTCAAATGTGTTTTGTTCAATTTGTAAGGAAGCCATTCTTTTGACAATAATATTGAGTTCCATGATCAAGCTTTTGATCTATTTGTAGTCCCGATCAAATCTTCCATAGCATATTTGAAAATCCTCATATTTTTATAAAATTTCATGTTTAAAATTATTTTGAGGTTCATGAATTAAATTTCAAATGATTGAAAAAATAAAAGAAATTCAATACAAAATTAAATAGGAGGCCAACCTTTTTAATTTATAATTTTAAAGATTAAAAATTTAATATTAAACTTATCTTTTCTAAAATACCCATATATCTAACTTTTTTATAGACCTTTGAAAAAATAAAATGAATATAATAAAAATAATATAGATAATAAATTAAATTAAATTTTATTCTTTAATTTTTAATTATATAAATTAAATTTATTTATCAATTTAATTCAATTGCCAAATTTTTTTTTTCTAAACAACGTATCATGTAAATAGCTCATTTGTGTTTTAATTGCATCAAAAGAGCTCTCCATTTCTTGTTTCGTTCTATTTGTAGAAAATGCATTAAAAAAAAAGAGAGGAAAGAGTTGCCCAGAAATGCATAATAGAACAAATAGACAGAAGAACAAATATGCTCCCCAACTAGTAATCATTTATCAATTATGTCCGCAAACAAAATACTTTTTTCCATTCAGTCCCATATTTGTCCCCAAAATTTAGTTTGAGGATGAGTGATTGGGTAACTACTACTAGTTAGATACAAACTCAATTGAAAAAAAAAAATTATTAGGGATTGAACTCGGTCAGAAGAAATAGTTTGGGGGTATACAAAACAAATGTTAGCATGATTTTTTTTTTGGTCAAAACTGAGCAAAGATAATGGGAAATTGGAACATAGCCGAAGCTAGATTGCCCACGCCTGTACCCCAGTAATTAATGATGGAAACACAACGGTCTTCGAGTTCTCTGGGTTTTGCTTATGCTTGCTGGGGCTGTGCTTCACTCATCATCCGAGGGATCAGCCTCGTCGTCCGAGGGATCAGCCGCTTCATCCGAGGGATCAGCAGCATCATTAGGCTTTATGTCTTCTTCACTCACCTTGTCAAATTCATAGTAATCGGAGATGAAAGCTGGAAAGATGAAATTGGCTATCCCATACGCTAGCAGAAGCACAGCACTGTGATACGTACAAGATAATTAACAGGAGTGAGGGTACCATATAAATATACACTTAATTTCTTGAATCAGGCTTACAATGTGCGCGCATATATAACTAACCCTGTTTGTAGGAGAACTGATACATCGCGAGGTCTAGGTTCAGAAGCGACTCCAAGAATGAGGGATTCAGCAATGGCCCTTGTTCTTGCTGTCATTTTTTGGTTATGCTTAGCAATTCTAGCAGGCTCTTTGCTAGAAGACCAAAGTAGTCTCTGTGCCTTCCATTGAGGTTTCTGTACGGGGCTTGAAAGTAAGGGAAGGAGTGGTGAAGAGTGCAATGGAATGCTGCAGTTCATGGTGATAAATTCGGTATCAAAATTTGTGCAGGAGAATGCTCTTCGCTTCAGTGTCTGAGCAACCTTATCTCGAGAGAAAAAATTCGGTCCCTGGCCTCGTGTCCATTTGTCATGGTTCTAAATTTTGTAAGGAAATCTTATCTCGTGTACATCAATCATGGTCCTCAATTTTCTATGCAATCTCTCTATGCAATATATATATATATATCAGTCTAATTTGTGTAATTAAAAGTATCCTAATCTTAAATCATTTGGATCATGTTATTAAGATTAAGATTCTTATGTTTCATTTGAGTTTGAAAATGATTGTTCATGATATATTGTTTGCAAGATTGAAACAACTTGTTTTGGGATTATTTAGAGTTGTGATGTTATGATGAAGAAACATGACATAAAAAAAATAATTAATCTTAGGATTTAATATTTTAAAAGTTAAAATAAAATAAAAACGTAAAGATAGCAATCATTTTAGAAGTACCACATAAATTTACAATAAGAGGAGAGAAATAAATTTAATATATGGAGACTAATTTTTTTTTTTAAATGGATAGAAGACAGGAAGTAATATGATATTATTAATTACCTTTTAATCATCATAAAATTTATGACTTAAATGTATTTTAAAATCAATATGTTATAATTTTTTTTTGACTATGAATTATCTTAACATTCTTTATAATATAACTAGATTGGTGTTTTTTATTTTCTCGCAAACCGGTCTAAATTTTTTTCTAATATAAAACTAAAAACCAGATTATTATAATGTTTTGAAAAAAATAAAAAAAAATTTAAGACTTAAATCAACATTGGATTTAATTAACTAGATTTGATTTAATAATATGATAGACAACAACATAAAATAATTTTTGCAATTTCATAATTTTACTATATTTTAAAAATATAAAAATAACAATTTATTGCGGTCATTCTAATAATAATTAATGAAATTTGCAAAAATATATTATCCCAACAGCCACGTCATTGATGTTGGTAAATTTATCACTACATCCCAATCCACGTGTTATGAATAAGTGTATCCATAACCCATTTTAGTTTTTTATTTTTTTAAATAAAAAATGGTATAATAATCTTTACAAATTCCAGGTGCGAAAAGCATTCTTGCCTTTTTTTATGCTCCTCTCATTTTTTTTTTCACAGACAATTTTAAATTCAAGGAAGCAAACAACAAAAGAAAAAGAGCCGTTGAAAGCAAGAGAGAAGAGAGAGAAGTGGCAGCAGTAGCAGCAAGCAACTTTGTCTGGTTTGTTTTCCGTCTTTAATTCTTTTTTTTTAGATTGGATTTTTTTAGAGATTAATGAATGCATGTAATAATCAATATGTGGAAAGATATTAATTCATTAGAGCATGGATTAGTGGGTCTGCTTTGTTTTTAGACATAAAGGTCTAAAAATGGTAAATTTCCTCGACAAGTATAGCTGGTATGGCCTGGATTGTGGTGGTTGCTTGCTTACTTCATCTTTATTGGTTTTTATATCTCACTGCTATATTTGGTGGACACCCTTTTGTTTCTTTTTCACTTTTAGACAGATTTTTTTGGGGACTCTTTTAGTCAAATTTGGTATCAAGCCTTCAATTCTCAGATACTCTCTCTGGTTTTTTTTTTTTACTTATTTCTTGGTGGGTTTTCTTTAAATTTGCTCATTGGCTTTGTTTTGATTGAATTGGGTTTCAAAACCTTTTTTTTTCTGGTGAGTTTTAATCTTCTTTACTGTCTTTTCAATTCCTTCTTGTTATTCAAAGGTTTCTTTGTTCTTCTAGGTGGTTTTGATGTTCATGTTCTTTTTTTGTTTTGTGTAAGATGATCATATGTAATTTTTGTTTTAAGACAAGAAAAATGAGGTTTGGTAGTTAACAGAATGATTGAATTGTTTGTGAGGTCTTTTTGGTCTCATAATTAATTTTTAATTTGTTTGGATTGGAACTCAATAAAAATTTATTGTTTGAGGTAGATTGAAATGAATGGAGTTGGACAATATAAACGGTATATCTTATGTTGTTGGTTTTAAGACAAGGAAAATTAGGTTTGGTGGTTAACAGAATGATTGTCTTGTTTGTGAGGTTTTTTGGTCTCATAATTAATTTTCAATGTGTTTGGATTGGAACTCAATAAACACATACAAGCTCTTTTTTTATTTTTTCCGGATTCACTTGTATTTTCCTTTATGGAGCTAGATTGAAACAAATGGAGTTGGACGATATAAATGGTGTATCTTATGTTGATTTAGTCACAAGGGGCTCTTTCTTTTGTTATCAATGCGAAGAAATCGTTGTATGGGCACAGTTTTAAATGGTTTTGGATAAGCTTAATGTTGTGTTTGATCATTAATATTGTCGTATTTCTGTTGTTTCTAAGAATTGACTGCTTTCTAGTGCAATGAGTTATTTGGTTGCTGTTTCTGTGGAGAAATTTTCTTATGTTGGTGTTTGCAATTGATTAACTTGATATGTAAACAATATCTTGTTTATTGTCATGAACATACTATTTGTTTTATACAACCAAATTGGCTCGTGCAGTCCCTACTTGTCGTATATCATTGAATCGTTTCTTATCTTTTTGTTTGTCATATATAATTGATTAACTTCTTAATTTTAGGTTTTGCGGTGATGATTTTTTGGCATGTTTGGTAGGTGAACTTTTACCCTTGGATATTTGTTGGCAAGTTACAATCATTAGATTCTGCTCCTAGTTAATGCATTCTTGGATATCGTGCAATCTTCTAGTTAATGCATTCTCAAAGCATGGTTGAGAGTTAGTAAATCTAAATTGAGTTACATAATTAATAAGGAACCTTTGAGGGGATTTCAATCAGGATAATGCCGCATGGTTCCTTTTTTGCATGGTTCTGAGTTAGAAAATGCTGCAAGGTCGCTCATGTAGACTTTTAAGTAATAATTTGACCCGTGTGCCTTTTCTGTTGTTGAAACTGTATTGAGATACTTATTTCATGCTTATTGAGGAATTGATCCCTCTTTTATTCTATAACTTGGACAGGCACATCAAAAGATTCTGAGCTTCAAAGAACCCACAGTAGCAATCAGAGGTCTCAGTCAAGGAGAGGTTTACTCATCGAGGCCATTTACAGAAGAAAATAATCAGAACTACTTCCCCCAGGACATGTATTTTAATTTCACCATTTGCATTTAACATATGCTTCTTCCTCTTAGAACTTTCATAAATTTTTTATGTCTTTCTTTTTATGCATGGCTACTTTCAGATCTGTAAAGTGTCTTCTGTTGATTGGAGGAACACTCATCAAAGGTAATGGTTTTGGTTGTTACATGCATGTTGCTTGTCTGACAATTGCATGGTAAAACTGATTAACTACTATATTCGAATTTTTTTGATTTGTTTATAACAGCTCGTTTGTTACTCACTTCTGGTTTTTCTTCTTTGTACCTCACAATATACCACTGATGGCTATTTTACAACTCATTATTTGGACATTGTGGTTAGATTTTATGATGCTTGCTGTTTTGATACATCAATTGAGTTATACTGTTGCTTTTATTTGTTCAAGAGATGCTTTCTGCCAGTATGGTGCCATATAATTTGTTCCTAGAGCCAATAACTTTCCCTATGCCTATTGCTCATTTTAGATTTCTGATAACTCAGGTAAAACAAAGAGACAAAAACAGTCTTGCGGACAAGTGGTGCCAACATCCTTTCCATCAAGAGGGCATTAGGTTCTTCAAGTCTGCGAGTAGCTTAAAGGTAGACATACCTCAATTCTGACTCCTTAACCTAGATTTCGAGTTAGATTCCTAGGATATATAAATAATAACTAGAAAATTTGTTGCCAGTTCTGACAATTCTTTTTTCCCTTAAATGGTTAATTTACATTAATCGTGGAAGGTTTGTCGGATCAAATTGCTCATTTTTCTTTGATTGCTTGTATCACTTGGGTCTTGGGTTTTCTATCTTGTTCTAATTTGGCATAGGCTTCTAGTGCAGTTATAATTTGACTCTGGTTTATGTCTATTTATTTACTGTAGGTGCAATCTTGACATTGCTTACGCTCAAATCAGATGAATAGTGGAGGATTGTTGCACTGCTAGTGAGACATTTTGATCAACACAATTGGTTTGGATCTGTAATTCAGGTGAATATGGATGGTTTGCAACTGGTTTCGATGCCACCTAGAAATGCATTCAGGGCCAATCAACCAAAGGCAAGGAGAGGGCTTCAACCTGATCCACCTTATTCCATTAAGTCCTGCACCAGAAATTTTCTTGAAACTGGTGCATGGCATCAGTCTCAAAATAAGGTTCCCAATAAAGAGACAAGATCAAATGTATTCCCTGACTATCCTTCATGCCAGAGTTCTGTCACTTGCCCTGATTTCTATGTTTCGACCCCAAAAGAATGTAATGCTGTTAGTTCACTTGAAGCTAATAGCTCTAATGTAGACAAGTCTGCAAATAAAAAATCTCGACAAAAAACCAGGAGGGGAAAACTGAACAAGAGAGTTTCAAGTGATACTGGATCAGCTGAACCAGAAGTTTTGTCCGAGTATGCTCATGAAAGTTCAACTTCTGAAGCCTGTAGTTATGATCATGGAGATGGACTAATATATTCTGCAACTTCACCAGAAGTTTCATTGCCAGATGGTAGCAGTAACCAGATTGTCTTTGAAGGTGGCATTAGATTCAGCAATTCTGAAGCACAGGTGATATGCACATCCAACATTGGTGAAGTGGTTGCTGTGGAAACTTTTCAAGAACTGGACGTTTCATCGGCAGATGGTAGCAGTAACCAGATTGATTTTGAAGGAGATCCTAGATTTAGCAATTCTGAAACATCTACGATCTGCTCATCCAACATTGATGAAGTTGCTACAGTGGAAGACATTATACCTTGTATAGCTCATAATTTTCCTGTGCAGTGTCAAATGATTAATTCTGAAATCATTAAACAGACAAAAGGAAAGGGCTCCAGTCAGATCAGCTGTTGTGATGATAAGCAATCCAAAGACTTCTCATATGCACCTGATTCCTCCCTAGTGTTGGACTATGTATCTATTGGTTCAAACAGTGATGATGACCCTAATGGTAGTTATCGTTCAAAACCATTTCATGAAGCTAGCAGCAGAGGTAGCGTTTTAGAAGCTCCAGGTTGCAATTCCAGAAAGGGGTCTTTATCTTATAAAAATTCATTTAATGGTGTTGTAGATACCTATCACCACACTGAGGGCTCAAAGCATGGCAGTCAGAATTTTAGCAGCAGTGGCGCTCAATTACTTATATCAAGCAAGAAAGGCAAGCAAATAAAAGCATTACCCAGGAGTGCTGGTGCTCACAAATATGGAGGTTTTGGAAATTTGCATGTCCGGGCAGGGAAGGAAATCAACCATTCTGTCTGGAAAAAGGTTCAGAGGAATGGTGTGGATACTGAAACTAAGATATCTCCTGTATGCTTACAGTCAGACATGAGTTTGAAAGAAACTCCTTCACTTAAAAGGAACTGTATTGTTGCTGAGGTAAATACAGTATCAAGATCTGAGAATAAAAAACTGCTGAAAGACAAGGTTTTTAAGAAGTTGAAAAGAAAAAATAGTCTAGGTTCCAAATTAGATTACAGCTGTCATGGTAGGGACCACAGTTCCAACAAGGCCAGCTTTAATACTCGTGCAAAGACTGGCATGCGACAGGATGAAACATTTGGTCTCACAGCTCAAGTGGATGATCAAAAAGGAGGGAAATCTATTTCAAGAACTCATTCTATGAATACTTGTTTGATGGTTGGGTTCCAGCCCAGCAGAGTTGAATGCACGAATTCAGAATCAGTTAACAGCTTGCAAGTTTTCCCAGATGCATTACAGCCACTTCAAAGTACTTATGATGCTGTTTCCAGCCCAAGACACCACCATTCAGAAAATCAAGGTAACTCACCAGCAAAGCTGAGCAATTTGTTGGACCAAAATGCGCTCAAGGTGCCACCTCCAGTTTACCTTCCTCATCTTTTTTTTAATAAAGGTCTCCAAATGGAAAAAGAAATTACACTTGCTGAGCACTGTAAGCAAAACCATAGTTCTGGGTCAGTTATGCAGAAATGGATACCCATTGGGGTAAGAGATTCTGAATTGGCCACCTCTGCTAGATTTGGTAATTCATTACCAGATCCTTCTGATAGACCAGCTCGAGAAGATATCACTTTGAGAAATGTTCAAGAAAACGCCAGTTTTGATTCTCAAGACCTAGTTTCTTCATCGTTGTTGGGCACATGCCAAGGTTCTGGAAATGCAAGTTGTTCTCCCAAGGAAGATGACCACAGTCAAAAGTTGAATAATTCTACTGGTTGGATGTTTGAGCTCAACAAGAAGCATGTTGAAGCTGACAATTCAACTAGTGAATACTCTGTTCAACAATTTTCAGCTTTTGAAGATAAATCAATAAAGATAATACAAGCAGTGAAGGATGCATGCAGGGTACAGATGGAATGTGAAGCTATTCAGATGTCCACTGGCAGTCCAGTTGCAGAGTTTGAAAGATTTCTTCATTTTTCTTCTCCTGTTATTAGCCAACTGCCAGGTTTATCATGCTGCCAAACTTGTCTGTGTGACCGGCTTGTTGGTGCGCGACCATGCAGACATGAGATACCATATATCCCATTGGGATGCCTCTGGAAGTGGTATGAAGAGCATGGGAATTATGGTTTAGAAGTAAGGGCAGAAGATTTTGAGAATTCTAAGAGCTTGGGTTTGGATTGTGTTTCGTTTCGTGGCTATTTTGTTCCCTTTTTATCAGCAATTCAACTATTCAAAAACCATACAAGCCAACCCATAAACAAGGCTCCTGATCATGGGATTTTTGGTACACATGAGGCTAGTGAATCATCAGAGGATTCTAAAGTTGGTCGCCTTCCAATCTTTTCTGTACTGATTCCTAAGCCTCGTACAACAGCTGCAGCTCAATCAGTTGATGTCGCATGTTCTGATGATGCAGAGCTACTCTTTGAATACTTTGAACCAGAACAACCTCAGCAAAGACAACCATTATATGAGAAGTAAGGGCTTCTTTTACCTCCCATTGGAAGTTGTATTAAATGTATAACAACCTCATTACTGATTCTGCTAATTACAGGATACAAGAGCTTGTTAGAGGTAACGCATCTTCACGTTGCAAAATGTATGGGGACCCCACTAATTTGGCCTCTCTGAATCTACATGACTTGCACCCCAGATCCTGGTTGGTTGAAAAAACTAGCATGAATGTCTTTCAGAGCACTAATTAGGATTGAAGCTTGTTATATAACTGAATCATGCCAAGAGAAATCTGATAGACTCGTTATGGGATCTGTTTTCAGGTATTCAGTGGCATGGTATCCGATCTACAGGATACCAGATGGCAACTTTCGAACTGCATTTTTGACTTACCATTCACTTGGCCACTTGGTTCATAGAAGTGCCAAATTTGATTCCCCGAGTAAAAATGAATGCATAGTTTCTCCAGTTGTGGGCCTTCAGAGTTATAATGCTCAGGTAGTTATAAATACTATTCTTGTACAGACTTCATTGCATTATAGTGATAGTGTTATAATGCATGTAAATTTCAGTGAATTGATTGCGGAAGTGTGTGTGCTGAGATGTTTGGCGGTCTCTAGTCTATTTCTCCACATGCAACTTCCTAGTCCACCAATGTTAAAATGACTAATTTATCAACTTTAAATTTAATTAATATTTTATTACCTAGACAAGCTTGTTATTTATTGAGTTGGAGCCCTATTTGTTCTCTGAGTAAACTTTCAGATGTTATGCTTGTTATGTTGTCTACCTAAATATGATAAAACTTAAAGAATTTGTTCTTTCATTATGATTGATGTTTCACTGACGTAGAAGCAACTCACTGACTGATGAGGGTCTTGGTTCATTTATTATGGCTGCTGATGAGATGGAATCTCCTTGCATGTTCATTCCTCTCATTTATGTTCAGTCCTCTCATTTATGATGGTCAAGTGATAGGCTTCTTAGACATTACTATGTTTGATGTCTCTCTATGTGGAAAATGCATGTACAATTTCTTACCTTTCCAACTAAAGATATCTATGGTGCTGTCTATATTTATCTAACTATTATCTGATTTTGAATAACCATTTTATAGGCAACAAAAAATCAGAAAGAGTTGAATATTTCGGCACTTTGAAAATGCCCTTGTGTTGTTTTTGATTCATTAAAACTACTCAGTATCGATTGCAATAATCTTAAATAATGGAAAAGCTATTTGAAACTGCCATTTAACTTTGCTTTTCAATTTTGAGTCGTGGCTGTTCTTGTACTCATATTCCATTTGTACCCTTGTACCGTGTTACATGACCAGGGTGAATGCTGGTTCCAGCCGCGGCACAGTGTAAACCAGACAACAGGAACTCCAAGCTTAGACCCTTCTGTGATCATGAAGGAGCGGCTGAGAACACTTGCAGAGACAGCATCTCTTATGGCCAGAGCTGTAGTAAACAAGGGAAATCAGACATCCGTAAACAGACATCCTGATTATGAGTTCTTTCTTTCTAGGCGAGGCTATTCACTTCTATAGCTAGTCACTCATATTTGCCAATGATATTGGCTGTCAGATAAGAACTATTTCATCTAGGGAGATAAAGTAGCTGATCTAGTTCTATCCATGTAGCATATGAGATAAAGCTGCTGATCTAGTTCCATCCGTTTAGCATAAGCCTCTTGGCATGAACCTCAGCTTCGTTTTAGGAAATGATGTGGCGCTGAGTACTGATCTAGTTATTTGTTAAACTGCTGTAAGTATTCATTTCAGTTTTAGTTAAAAGTTCTTGAATGTTTTGTGCCTGCCCAGTGTGAATGGACTCGCATCCCAGTCCTGGATGGATTTATAACATTAGCAGATCCTTTTGAGAATATCAATGTAAACGTCAGGACTCTTTTTCAGAAAGCAATCACTGATTTATGATCAAGACAGGTTGTGGTCTTACTAATTTAAAACTATCATTCATTCCTAAATTTTTTCCAAGATAGAAAATGAAAAAACATTAAAAAGGCAACACATAAATCTAAGTTTGTGGTTATCGGAAGGGTTTGGGGGAAGGATAAAAGTGCAGAGGTCTGGAAAACTACACTGCCACTTGAAACAGGGACAACCTCACCCTTAACCAGGATGCTTCACTAGCCCTCGAGGGTCGAGAGGAGATTTTATTTCTTGAATTTCTTAGATACTCAGCAGACAACAACAAGGAAACATCAACATATTGCATGCTGAGGGAGAGCCAATGGCTTTTATCAAGACATAACATAAATTTATACATTAACACAACGCTTATTACTGGGTTGGTTCAAATGCTGCAGCAGGTCGTGTAGCTACGAGTTTCTCTCCTCCTGCAGTACACAATTTAACAGTGATGAATCCCATGTAATATATCTAATGACTGAGCCTCAACTCTGATTGGAACTTTGATTAATAAGACTTGACTTCATGGAATTTTTTCCCCAGCTAAATAGATATTACTCGTAGATAAATAAGATTAACAGATGTTCTTGCCATGTCATACGAATTACCAAATGATAAAACCCATAACATCACTTCTCAGTGCAAGAGGGGAAGTCAATCTCAAGTTGAAATCTGATCATCATAGCAAATAAATTTAATTTTTATGACTTAATTATTGGAGTGATGTTTAGGGCTTTTTTACCTAAAGATAGTTGATTTTTTTGGCTTGGTTGATTCGAATATGATAATAATTGATGTTTATATCTTGTTTAGGCTATTAACATTTTTTTTAAAAAAAAATAAAAAATAAAAACCGGAGGAGAGATGGTAAAAACATTGCTCCCACGGATGAGAACAATATTTTTATTATCTTGTCCTTCAAAAAAATTTATAGCCTAATGATTGAGTGTAAAATTAATTTTTTTTAATTTTAGCTAATTTTAGCCTCCATTTCTTTATTAGATTTTATTCTTGTTTTTATATTACTGTTTTTTCCTCTTTGCAAAATCTTTTAGACTGAAATTTTTTTTTATCAATTTTATTCTTTAACATTTAATTGGTTTCAATTTGAGCTTTTTGGTTAAATTCACATCTAAGATTATATGGATTGCAAGTTTTGAAAATCAATCCAGTTTTAAGAGGTTCTCCCAAAATTATTTTGTTTTTAATATCATTTTTTAAGTCAATATTTTTTCAATTTTATCCTTCAATATTTATTTACTTAGAGATTGGACCCCTTATTTTTCCTGATTTTTATGTCCTTTGTTTTATTATTCATTTTTTTTTTAAATTGGGTTATCTAAGGTCTATTTCGAGTATTTTTATTTGTTGTTCTTTGTTAAATTATTTTTAAAAATAAAATTTATTCTTAAATTAAATAGAATTGATTTATTGAATATAGGTGGATGCTCACTTTCATTTGTTTTGTTCGGTTTTCTATTTTGAAGTGTTGCTTTAACGGCCCATACGACATCTTTTGATGCCATCGTGTAGTCTTTTTTAATGGGGTTTGAAACGTCTCAACAAACTCTTTTGGTGGTGGACGATGTCCATAGCAGAGTGATGGTGAGTGTTCAACAATATTTTCTTTCTTCTCCTTCTAGGTACGTATGATATCGTTGGCTCATATGTTTTAGTTAATTGTTGACAAATTAATGTTTTTTTATTTACGGTATGTCTTCTATCATTGCCTTTATAAATTATTAAATAATCATCAATAAATTTATCGGTGACTTAAAATAATGATAAATTATCGACGGACTCACCAACGGATATATTGGTTAGACAATTACAAAGAGTTTGGCAAGAAATGCATGAAATTAGAACTGATCAACAGAGTGACCGATGGATTAACATTTGTTTCTGAAATTTATTCTCACCGATGAAATCATCAATATACTATAAAATAGTTAGAGAATTATAAAGAGTTTGGAAAGAATTCATGAAATTGGATTGACCGATAAAAATACTAATGGATGAAAATTCAATGGTGAATTTGGGATTTTTCAATAAATTTTAGAAATTCTTGAAACAACAGATGGATTTAAAATTTTTTGGCAGTGAACTAGTCAGTGATGTGTTGACATTATAAACGACTCACGAACTCACCAATAGAAAATTATATTGGTGAATTTAAAGCAAAATATATTGGGATAATCCTTAATTTTTCTCCCATTTCCCTAAAATACCCCATTTCCCTCCCTCCCTCTCCTCTCTCTCCCTCTCTCTTTAACTAGTGGTAGGCATTCTCTTTCTAAAATCAGTGGTGGCATCTCTCTCTCTCTCTCTCTCTCTCCCCCCACTTCCTAAGGTTTGATTTTGATCGTTTGATGTTTTTTTTCCTATATATATATATATATAATGTTTGTTATGAGTTACAATGCATGCTTTGTGATTTAGGAGGGATGGAAGCTTGTTTATTTTGGGCTGGCCATGGGGAAGCATCGGGGAAAAATGAAAAATTTATTTAAATTTATAATATTATACGGTTATTAAAATTATAGGTATGGGTAAATTTTTTTTAGAAAGGAATTTTATTTTGTATACGTTATGTGATTTACATATGGGTGTTTGAAAGAAATAGGTGAATGTGATTTTATGTGAGTTAGTGATATGAATGTTTATGGATTAAGAAGGAAAACTTAGAAATTGTTCATAATTGTATGTGAAAATGTTAAATGAGATTGTGTATGGTGTTTTATTATTGGGAAGAAATATGCTAGAATGGGTTGAGGAAGTTATGGAAAATTTTAAATGTTATTTCAAATTCGTTGAATGATTACTTGTAACTTTTGGGAAATTTTAGAAATAGATTTAAATGCTAAGTTGATTAAGATAAATGTTGATACTTATGCTCATGGTTATGCTTGCGGGTGGTGCTTATTGAAAATTATTTGGTTCTTTGAATGTGGTTTTTTGTATTTTAAAATTTTTTAGGTAAGGTTTTGTATAAAAGAGGTGCTACCATAATCTTGTTGAAAGTATATAGATGCACTAAAACAAAAACCCACAAAACCATAGATTGAGAATTTAATTTAATATGCTTAATTATTTAGTTATATTGTATAGATGCCAAGAAAAAGTTCAAGATCAAAATGAAGCGTTTTTCTTCTTGAAGTAGTATTATTCTTGAGTATGCGGTGCATTTAAATGATGATCATAAATACACACCTGATGCACATGTTAGTGATACAAGATCATTGATTATGAGTTGTAGATCTAGCATCTCATCTGCTAGATATCCTTATTTTTGTAAGTTAATAGCAGAATAGAAGCTGAATTTAAACATGTAAAAAATTAGTTTCTCAAATATAACATTAAATTAATGATTAAACTTTTATATAGTTTAGAGTTAATTAATTGATTTTCAAGTTCACAAAGATGGAAGCTAAACGAACAATAACGTTAGCGATAAAAATATTGATGTAAGTGTCTTTCTTTCAATGAAGAAAGCTTAGAGATCAACCAAAATGGATGATTGTGGTTGAGGCTTGGTGGGGAGATTTAAGGTTAGTATATATAAATAATACTTTTAATTGATATACATGTTTTTTTAAAATTTAAAATTAATTATTTTATTCAAATGACTAAAAGAAAATTTTTTGATGGGATGCTGCAAACTTTGGGGTTTTCAAGCGAGTTTGGAAAAATCATAGCGCAACTATTTCTTTTATAAAATTTTAATCTTTTTTATTGTTATATTATTTTTAGTTTAACAAACTTTGGAATCAAGTTGCACAATTTCTGGTACGACACATGCTTATGCTAATAGAAGAGCCGAGTTAGATGACTTTGAGGTGTGAAAGTATTTTAGACCTCCCCACATCACTGAGAGTAATTGGGAGAAATATCTAGAGTTCTTGATTTCAAAGGATTTTAGGAGGCAATCATGGAGTGAATCCTTGGCAAAAATAAGGAGACTCACGGTTCCATTAGTGAACATATTGGGGAGTCACTTCCTTTTATTAACCATGCAAAATGCCTAGTAAGAGCCTTTTTTATTTTTAAGTATTTTTCTTAAAATGTTAGTGATATTTATGACATTGTTTAACCAATGAATTATTTTGTAGGCTACACAACTTGGACGCAAGCCAACTCCAATTGAGTTATATATGAAAACACATATGTGAAGAAAGGATAAACAGAAAAAGGATGCAACAGTTCGTGGACAACCAAACTAAGGTGTTTATTGTAAGTAAAATTCAAGACATTTTGTATACTTTTGGACTGATGTTTTTTTTTGTCAACATTTTTTACTTTTTTTTATAGAAACAATATAACATTGGCATGCGTGCCAAACCAAAGTTGTGGTTGGAGGCTAGAGCAACTGATAGACTCAATAGAAATCAAATTTATGGTATCTCTATGTGTACAACTCGATATATACAATCGAGTTGTAGTGTCTCAATTATAAACATCCTATAATTTAGCCCGAGGTAGCCATCACTAGTTGTTGTCGCAATGATTGATTTAAGGGCCAAAATAGAGGCAAAGTATGAAGAACAAAGTAGAAAGCAATGAGAAGAGACGATGACATACTTGTCTGGTCATTATCCTTCCTTTTAAGGACCTCCCCGAGATTTTCCTCCCTCTCCACCCCCACCTCCACCTGCAACTGCAACTTCTTTTTAATGTATATAAACATTTGTAATTGATTTTTATAGCTAAATTAATAATATAAAAAGTGTTCAATTTAAATTAGTTGTTTAATGTCAAATTGTTTGATCCAAATAAGCATGTATTTTTTAAAAAATACTAAAATAATTATGGAATCACTGACTAACATAAAACTTTTGTCGATGATTTCATTGATACAATAAGCCCATTTTCCTCTAAGAGTTACATAGAGTTGTGAACCATTTTGATATAGTCTGATGGATTCATCGACAAAACATGTTTGTCGGTGATTTGATTGGTCAATCCATCAATAATACATGATATATTACCGACGATCAGTTCATCGATGCTTCATCAGGTAATATTTACCAACAAATAGGCTGATCGAAAAATGGTTGGTGCCTATTTATATCCCTAACATGAATATTATATCGCTTTATCCATTATCATTGAAGTCATCGACTGAATTACTGAAGGATTTTAAATCCTTAATGAGATAATCGCTGATGACACTTTTCCATAGATAAATTCATTGGTGATTTATATACTGACCAAAATACAACTTTTACACCAGTGAAATATTTGAAGATCACCCACAACACGTCGACCATCATGTAACAAATTTCAACCCTAATATGATGCAAATATAAATTATTAATCCATAAATAAAATGCAATGGTTTTGTTAAAGCCTGTAAAAAGTAACAAATACTTATAACATTTTGAATCCAACGTGCATGTGGCTCATTCTCCATCTCCTCGCATTGAGGAACTTGCATTGAGTTTGGTATAATGATTTAGCGTGTTATACTCAGGAGCTAACCCATGTATTCCTCCTAAGAAATTACAAGATGCATTTCTCTAAAAATAAAATCTCTTCATACATCCCATATCGATATATACTAGAGATGGTAGATTATCCAATTACAATCAGCGTACTTACCCAAACGACTAATGGAATGCAACTGATCGCTCGTATCTATGTCAGATGGGATGTATTGCTTAAAGCCAAATTGTTGCATTATACGGTTCGGAAAATACATCTCAACAAGCTCAAAAAATAAGAGGGGACAATTGATGTCCATAGTCAATTTGAATATAACAAGAGCATCTTTCATATCATATTCTGAATAAGGATTCTACACAACCTATTGAAACATCAACAATGCAATTATTTCCATCATTTACCAACATCAACCTATGTAGTTATTTCTCATCATTTACCAGCAGCATAAAATTTTTATATCAATAATACAATTATTTCTCATCATTTACCAAAATCAACCTATGCAATAATTTCTTAACATTTATCAATGTAAAAAAATTAAATATCAACGCAAATAACAATATTAATGGCCCCGTTTGTTTGCTGGAAAGTAGTTTCCTTTCGAAAAGTAAATTCCAGGAAAGTGAATTATTTTTTGATGTTTGGTAGTGTAATGAAAAATAAGTTAGAAAACACTTTTCAATGTTTGATTATGTTATGGAAAATGAGCTGGAAAATAATTTACTAATGTTTTATTTTTTTTTTCAAGTTTATTAAAATATTGAGGAACAAATCTTACAAATTAAAAGGTTGAATGAGAATGAAATTGAAAAAAAAATATAATTTCATAAATTATCTCAAATAAAATAAATAATAATCAAAATAATAGAGATTAAATCTAAAAAATTAAAAGATGAAGAAAGTAAAATAATAATAATTAACATTTCATAAATTATTTTAAATAAAATAAGTAACAATTAAAAAATAAGAACCAAATTTGATAAATAAAAAATTTCAATTAAAAAATGATAAGGGACAAGCAAAATAAAAATGAGGACCAAAATTAATATAAAAAGTAAATTCTAAGGGATGAAATTGAAAAACAAATATTCAAAATAAAATGTATATAACAATCAAAAGTTTGAGGACTAAATTTAATATAATTAGCAAATAATATGATATTTTTAAATTTTTCATAACTTCCGGAAAGTGTTTTCCGCCAAAAATAAAAGGAAAACACTTTCCTGGAAATTAAGCTAAATTTTTCTTTGACCGAAAAGTATTTTTCGTTGACCCGGAAAGTGTTTTCTGTTAACCAACTTTTCTAATGGCAAACAAACGCAGGAAAGTTTGGAAAGTGGTTTCTCGAAAACCACTTTCTGGGAAATAAACGCACTCTTAGTAATACTATTATTCATATCAGGGACAATAACTCCACCATAATGACACAACATAAACAAGTTTGAAGATATATTTTTAAAAATAAAAATACTCATTTCACCAAAAATAAATTATCTCACAATTCAATACAAACCCTAATTGCTATTACTTTGGCCATAATAGTAGCAATAAAAAATAATTAATTGCATCAATTAAAAAGTAAATGATCTTAATTGAACAAAATCTTCAATTACGATAATTTTTACAAAAGTTCAAAGTAAACTCTAGACGCTATGATTTCGATCATAATCTTATTAATAACATCAATCACATAATTGCAATATTCATAACCTAAAATTATCTAATTATCAAACACAACACAAATACCTAATTAAATCAAAACATAAAAATTATCAATTCAATAATAAAACTCATCAAACTAAGAGACAATATAAATGTTTTATCTTGATTTTTTATGTCTAGTTGGTTGTTTCACCGGTTGTGGTGGCGGGGAGGCTATCATTGAAAGCTTGGGCAAATAGTTTGCAAGAAAAAATAATAATAGAAAGACTCGTAGAGACAAGAGAAAGATATTTCTAGTGTTTTGGTGGAGGATTAAACAATGTTTTAGGTGATTGGAGGCTAGTTTTTATGGGAGGGTACTCTTCTGAATCGTGGTTGTTAAAAAAATGTTATTCATAATCACATGAAACCATGGTTGAAAGTCACTATTTTTATTTAAATTATTATTTTGAATAGCTGTTATTTAACAACAATGATACAAAACAACATTGAATTTGAAACTATATTATTTCCTCGAAAGTTTTCAAAATTGTATCGTTTTCCAATTACTTTCTTCAAATTGTGTTGTTTTTCTAAAAAACAGAATTACTTGCATTTCCCTTATGGAGAGGCCAGTTGGAGACATTATTATGTCTGCCAACGTTTTCTTTTCTTTCCTGCTTTAATCATTATGTACGCCAATGTTTATTTGTTTTCTTTCTTCTCTTTTTTGCTTTATTATTATGTCTGCCAATGTTTATTTAATTTCTCTTCTTTTCTCATCTTATCTTTTTTGCTTTCTTTCTTTACTGTTAAAATGGCTTCGCCTACAAATATCTGGCCCTACGAATAGCTAGCTAGGGTCCTTCAATATTCCAAGTTGATTAGATGGTCCTCCAAATGTTTTTCGATTCCTTATAATTAAGGACAACTTTTTCTCCCATTGTGGAAAGCAAAGCCTCTGATTTAAGCATTTCTCTGACAATACTTACCTCGTTATATTCTTCTTTAATTTCGTTTTTTCTTGCAGCTATGAGTTTTGGTTTAGATATACATGATATAAATTATAATTTAAGATTTTATTTAATAATTTAAGTTATTGGATTGAAATGGTTTTTTGACATGGTATCAGAATCTTGATGATCAAGCGGTCTAGAGTTTGAATCTCATCATCCCTATTTAATTGATAAAAATTAAACATAAGGTGATGTGAGTCTATACAAGTTTTAAGTATAAAAGGTTTTCACTTGAGAAAAAAGTGTTAAAGAATAATATAAATTATATCTCGGAACCTCGTATATCATATTTTTTGCAAAGATTGTATAATATTCCATCTATTTTTTATTTTGTTTTTCCATGTTTGGGTTTGAAATATAAAATTTAAAACCTGGTACTCTGCTGGGTTTGAAATATCAAATTTAATTTTGCTTTTTACACTTTAAGAATATATTTTTTAATAGAGGTTAAATCCATTATCAAAAAAAGAATTAAGTAAAAAAATTAGGATACATTTTGGGAGTACAAAACTTTCTTTGAAGTGAAGCGAATAAAAGCTTTATTCTTTCATAAAAATCCTTGTACAATTAAGAATTGATTTTTCATCATGTACATGCCAGAAATACATGAATAAGAAAAAAGGAATTTTGGCTAAAACAGTACACTTTTTTTCAGAAATTAAATCATTTTTTTTATAAATATTTTATTTTAATTATCAAATAAAAAAACAATTTCCCCTATAACGAATATTTATATTTAAATATCAAATTAAATATTTATATTTTCATCATGTTCATGCACCCTGCGAATGGACAAGATTAATATTCCAAAACGCACGTTCAAGTATACCTATCGTGAATATTTTTCCAAGTCAAGGTCAACCGACTAATTAATTATACGAAAAAGGAGTTATAAATTAAATAATAAAAAAGTAGTCATATGTCCCGTTAATAGTTTCTTTGTATGAAATTTCTTCGTGTCCGGTAAGTACTGTCATTTTTCTCAAAACAATATATTAAATTTAGTGTATAACGCATAGGCTTTTTTTTTTTTTTTTTAAAGGTAGGTGCGCATGCTCCTTTTTTTTTTAAGACCTTAATTTTGTTTTAAGACTAGATATGCCTAATTTGTTTTACTATTCAATTATTTTATGAATAATTATATATAATTTTAATATGTAGATTAAAAAAAAATTTCCTCATGAATATTCATAAGAATAAAATATTTATTTTTATTATTTTTATTTTTATTTTTATGGTTAATTTTTTTTAGACAATTATATAAAAATTCTTGAGTCATGATTTTTTAATTAAAACTTGCTTTTTAAATCATGATATGTTTTAATTTTAAAACAATGTTTCTTATATAAGAAAAATATTTTTATCAAAACAAAAAAAAATACATGAATAAGAAAAGGATGTTTTGATTAAAGATACACCTTTTAGTTTTTATTCAAAAAACATGTTACTAATAAAAAAAGATGTTTCGTTAAAAAAATACATGAATAAGAAAAAAAGAATTTTGGCTAATTAAAAAAGAATTTTTTTCAGAAATTAAATCATTCTTTTTTTATATATATAAATATCTATTTTAATTATCAAATAAAAAAATTAAAAAATATCTTGCGATATTGCATGATCACAATAACTAGTATGATGCTATATATATATATATATATATATATAAAAGTAATGATTTTAAACTGAGTTGAAACTACAACTCATATTTTACTTTACAGTGAGATGGTTTAGAAGTTATGGTCTAAGATAGTAAATTGGTTGAGACAACAGGTTGATATTGCCTCAATCTCTAGATGATTTTTTCTTATTATTATGGAATGACATCATATGAGGATCTATGCAAAAAAAAATAAAAAAAATATATGTGGTGTTTGTTTTTCTCTGATATAGTTTGATCTGTTTAAAATGCTAACAATAATCTAATTTTTAATGAGAAAAAAAATAGCATGGGATGATGTGATTTATTTCTTTTTTTCATCATGTTGCTATTTGGATAAAATATAATGATGAGAATTTATGCTATATTGGGTTAAATTTACTTCGTTCATCAAATCATCTTTTTTATATAGACTAATAAAACAAATATGAGGAGTGATTCTTCTTGGTTATCTCCTCTTATACGTACACTTAAGTGGAATATTGATGCGTCTTCAAAAGACAAACTTGGATACCGATGATCATGAAGAAAAGTTTCTTTGTATTTTTTCTTTTTCCATATGTAATATGGAATCTAATGACACCTCAAGGTCTTATAAATTCATAAAGTTATGCTTTTGAATATTGATTACTGTTATGTTTCTACAAATCAATCGGTTAATTAAAGAAAATAATGTAAAGCGGCCTTGACACTTGCAAAGTGATTGTTTTTGTTTTTTTGTGTTTTTGTGTTCTGAACAGGATCATAAAGAGAATAATTACATTGCGAATCATTTGACCAAACAAAATGGTTGTCTGTTTATAGGTTCTTTAATTTAGCTTTTATTTTGCTAGATTATAATTATGAGTATAATTTTGTTAGCAAGTAAGTTTTATGACTTATTTGTTAGGGAATAATATAAATTATATTTTGAAATCTCATCTAATAGTTTAAGTTATTGAGTTAAACTGATTTTTTGATATGGTATCCGAGTCTTGATGACTAAGCGGTTACGAGTTTAAATCTCACCATCCTTATTTATTTAATGAAAATTAATTACTAGATAGTATGAGTCTATGCAAGTTTTAAATTTAAAGAGCTTTTACTTGAGAGGATGTATCATAAAATAATATAAATCATATCTTAAAACCTCACATAATAATTTAAACTGTGTTGAATTGGTTCTTTAATATGTATTGTTTTACTCTTATCTTCTCTCTTCTCTGTTAAGATATATTTAAAGGATATAACAGTTAATTAATAAATCTCTTGTATTTATATATATATATAAAAATATCATATCATCCAACCATCATCTATGACAGAACAATTGTTGTCGTCACACCACAATAACAACTACATCACCACCGATACAACCAAAATCCTAGATGGTGGCTTAGTGGTAAGAGTTTGGGACTAAGAGATTTGCTCTCTCTGTGGTTTCAAATTCGAGCCATTTGGTTGCTCATATGATGACCACTGGAGACTTACATGATCGTTAACTTCAGGACTCGTGGGATTAGTCGAGGTGCACACAAGTTAGCTTGGACACCCATGTTAAACAAAAAAAAAATTCCATAATTGCAAAAAAAAAAAAACCCATGATCGCAACATTATAATTGTCATAACCGCACCATCGTCACTATCGTGTCTCGTTACCATGTTTCACGTTTATATATATATGTAGACCCACACCACCTCCTCCATTATCGTTATTACACCAGCCAGCTAAACCTCTCCATCTTTATAACTACCGCCCTGCATCTTGTAACTAGCAAACTCTCCACATACCAAAACATTTTATTCCCTAAAATTCCCAGTTTCTTTTCGTGTCATAAATGGGGTCTCAAAGAAATAATCAATACTTGACAATGATACTCTTTGTTACCTTGTTTTTTCTATCCTGTTCCCAGCGAATACTGGCAGCGAGGCTATTAATAGGGAGTGGTCAGAGTGGAGGGAACTCGCCTTCCTGTTCTGTATGTACATATGGGACGAATTGTCCTGGATGCCATGGTGGCGGTCCTCCTATGATATGACGCGGGAGGAGTGGGGTGGTTTGAGCTGTAGTTAAATTATGGATGAATAATCTAGGGTCGGTTTTCCTTATACTTGCCAGCGAGTAACTTGGAATGCATAGCTGCCCTTAGTGTGTCACTTTTTTTTTTCTTTTTTTTATCCATGGTTTGAGGCGTGATAATCATTTCTGTACAATTTGCTCGTAGTGGTTACTTATTTTGACCATGTTCTTGTTTTGGTGGTCTATTCTCTCCCTTAAAAACGCTCCCTTTCTCTTTATCATTTTGAAATCTAAATTCGAGTTTTAGTGCTGTTTTAATTCCATTCAAAATACCAAATGGGAAGGTGATGAGAGAAGAAAAAGGAAAGATGAAAAGATAAAGGAAGAGAGGTAATCATGATCCTGAAACCAACGCCCATGTATGAATAAATTAAGAGTAGCTAGCAAGACCGCAGAAGGAAAGGAAATTGCAAAACCCATGAATAGTGTGCACCTGCAAGCAATCGTTCCAGACAGCAGCCAGATAGAAAATGTCAATTTTCAGCTTAATCAAGCATACAGCTCGATCCCTCATTAGTTGGCATGAATTTAATATTAGCAATATATATAAGGCTTCCCTTTTGACCCCATGAATACGCTGTTGAAGATATATGATGCTTTCATAGCCATGTTTTTTTTTATATATATATATATATAATCTTCATGCAGGTAACCAAATTGACAAGCTCAGCCTTTGCTTTAGGTTTCTTTTCTTATTGATCGTCTGGGCTTTATAGATATGTATTGTGGAATAGTGGAGAAGAAGAAGATGTTCTGGCTTTTGCAAATTATTCACACAGCCAGATGGAATCTTACTGGATGACTTTTTCTCAATTTGATAGTTTAGTATTAATTGAATAATTTTTTCTATATAGGATATGTTTCCTTAAAAATAATAAACCTCTCTAAGCTCCCTATCTTTTCAGGACAACCATAAAATAAATCCGTCTTCTCACTCTCCTGCCAACTCTCTTCTTATATCTCCCTCTAGTCTTCTACGATTTAAAATCATTTTTACATTATTATTATTATTATTATTATTATTATTACTACTACTACCACCCACATACTTTACTTTCAAATCAATTTGCGAGTCGTTTCATCACAAATTCACAACTTGGACACTAAATTTTTTTATCTTTCAAGTATATAATCAAGGAATAGGCGAAAGTTTTAGCCCTTCTAATAATTAACCTCAACTACATATCTCATTCTGAACAAGAAAAAGAAAAACTTTATACTACATTTATATCCCCACTAGTTACGTCCAGATTGAATATTTTTTATGGTGCAAGAGTCATTGTATTGAAGCCCAACTGAGGCTAGATGGGGGAGGAAGGAGAGAAAAAAAACGCAATATTTTAGATTATGAATTAGAGGAGAAGTATCGTTAATACTGATAGTGAAACCAGTTGTGCTTTTTAATCTATATATATAGTATAACCGCTGCATGTCACAGGTAAGAATAGAAAATACAAAGTCAGATGAATCTCTTATACAATTTATGTATTTTTAAAAAATAAAATATTAATAAGATTATTTTAAGTATCTTCAAACAACTTTTAATATTTAAGATATAAGAAAGTACAAAACTTGCAAGAAAAGAGACAAATTAAGCCAAAAACATTTATGAAGATATGTTTTTTTTTCTTAATTAAAAAAAGTTAAACATAATGAAGCTTTGAGGATTTTCTCTTTTGTATTCATACACTTTACTATTCTTCTACGCTAGTTAGTTTGTCATTATTTCAATGACACTCTCTCCATTATCATATAATAATAATATTAATAATATACATTTCACATGTCAAATATGAATACAACTTTTTTGATTCTATATTGTTGCATTGTATGCGGCGTCGCGGTGATCGTCCATGTTTTTTAGAGGTGAATTGTAAATGGTCTATTTGACAAATATAGAGAGACAAGAAATTCTTGTCTCTTATCAATAAAATATGAACTGAGAGTCGCCACTTAGTATTCTGGTCGTTAGGAATCCTAACTAGTCTCAGAAATTAGATACGAAGACTAGTTGTGTAAATGAAAGGTATTAACACTCCATTTACATCATACCTAAGGTAAGTTCTATTGTTTTGTTGCCTGATAAAAAATATAATCTTATTGCATTTTTAATTATTGGTCTGTTTAGAAGAACAAGAAAAGCCCTCCTCATCTTCAATGTTGTTTCTTGCTTGACCACTATTTTATTTTCCACTAGGTCACCAATTACAAACAATCCTTAGCATACAAACAATTAGAAAACACTCAAATGAAATTTAAAAGTAAAAGATACCAACAAAAAAGCCTTAGCATACAAATTCTTACACCTTGGTTTCTACTAACCACCGTTATTAATGATTAAATATAAGAGAGTATTGGAAATATTATCTTTTCACGATACCACTCAGAAGAAATTTAAGGGAAAAAAAAAAGAACTCGCACCAAATTATAATGATAGTTGTAAGAGGAAGTGCTATAATAAACTAAATAAATGAGAAATACAAATGAAAAAAAACAAATAAGACAACATGTCAAATTACTCTGCAAGAAAATTTTTTAAAAGCAAGGGAAATGCCGAAAAAAAATACTTCATCTTTATTTACCAATAAAAATTATTGCACGTTAGATTGCTTATTGCACACTTCCATCCATTTAACTACACGTATAATATATGAACAAACAGGCACTTTGCCATCTAAAAATGATTTCACGCTGGTAGTCCATGCCTTCCGTGGAGGAAATTGGCCTTCGTTCTATTCAATTCAGCTACAACATTGCTAGTGTCCATCCTCTCTCTAGGAAACCTTTCAGAGCAAAAAACTCCCACCTCACTAATTGAAGTCAAACACTGCAGGATTTGATCGGAACTTGCTCCCTGATCAACTTCTCTCAAAAGTGTCGGATCCGCAACTTGTAGCACACGGTCAGGCAATGTCATTTTAACATAATTGTGAAGTCCTATCCCGTCCTCAAACATGCTATCTGTAGGTCTTTTTCCTGTAATCATCTCAACAATAGGGTGCCATAGCTGTATACGTCCCCATAAGTTGACACCATGCTTCCCATTCCGTACTCTGCAATGAGTTTGTATGCATGGTTAATTAATCAGGTTGTAAATAATGGAATGTATATCCTTCCAGAGTTTTATGGTACCTGGGGCTGCATAGCCGATGGTGCCTTCTAATCCAACGTAGCTTGTCTGACTCAAGGATGACTGACCCGATTCTTCAGAAAGGAACTTCAATAATCCAAAGTCCCCGACATGAGCAGTCATATCCCTGTCAAGAAGAACGTTGCTGGGCTTAAGATCACAATGGACAATCTGCATTTCACAGTCGTTGTGCAAATAGTCGAGTGCACTAGCAACATCAACTGCAATGTTTAATCTCTGAATGAGATTCAAAGTTCTTGGCTCTGGCACTTCATGATCTGATGTATGGATTGGATGCAACCATTCTTCTAGACTTCCATTTATCATTAACTCATAAACAATCGCTTTGAAATCATTACCTTGAAAATCGACTCCAGCAAATGCACTTAAAACTTTGACAAGATTTCGGTGCCTCAGGTTTAACAAGGTTGCACGTTCAGTCATAAAGCTTTTGGCAGCTCCTTCGCGTAGCAAGTTGAACACTTTCACAGCAACAACAACTCCATCCAAAGCGAGAACTCCTTTATATACAGACCCAAAACTACGGGAACCAATTAAATTGTCAAAAGAGAATCCATTAGTTGCTTGACGAAGGTCCTCATAGGCTACCCTTCGGAATGGCACCTCACATGACAAATTTGAAGTGAGCTCATTTTTTGTTTTTTTCAAGCGACACAAAAATAAAAATGAGGTCATCAAGATTAATCCGATAAAGCCAAAAGAAATTGTGACTCCCAATATTAGCTTGGTAGAAGATTTTGGCTTTGAATTTGAAGTGCATATGGACAGATTCAGCTGAAGTATTCCTCCACAAAGATTCTTGTTCCCTGAAACTGAAACAGCACTTGCATTCTGAAAGACACCATGCACAGGCACCTCTCCTTCAAGGTCATTAAATGACAGATACAAATTCTTCAACAACATCAAGTCTCGTTTTTGGCCAGTCAAGTTGTTGTAAGAGAGATTAAGATCTTGAAGTGCTCTCAAGGAGCTCAAAGACTCAGAAATGAGGCCTTGGAAGAAGTTTCCATCCAAAAACAACTGTTCCAAACTCATACAACTGCCAAGACTTTCGGGAATTTCCCCTGATAGCCTGTTTTTGGAGATGTCCAAGTATCCAAGATTCGCTAACTTACCCACAAGGAACCCGTCAATTGATTTTCAGAGAGGACGAGATAGTTTGACAGGGATGAAATGCTAATGATCTCTTTCGGTATGGGACCGCTCAGATTATTTTGGGAGAGAGCCAAGAGCACCAAGTTCCGGCTTGTAGAAACTAAAGGTTATACCAAATTAGCACTTTAAAATTGCAAATACAGGAAATCTAATATTGAATCGGGCTCATATTTTTTCAAGTTATTCTATAAATAATTTTCGTACAAAAAATTATTGTGATGCTTATCAATCTATTGGATCTTTTAAAATTATGACTTGAGCCTGAATGCTACCATTGGTCAAATTTTTTTTATTTTTTCTATGCTTTTTTGGTTTTATTATTTTATTTGAATTTTTTAGTTTCATTTATACTTTAAAATTTTTAGTTGTTTTAGAGTAGAAGTTGGATTTCCCGACACACAGTTTTCTGGCAATGATGATCAGCTTGGTGATACTAATAAAGAAGACAATCCACCTCTAAATGCACGCGCCTATGTACCCATAGATCATAGTGGGTGCGGTTTTGGTACACCTCACGTTTGACCTAGTCAAATGATGAATACATGGAGGTTTTCACTCTTTTTTTTTTATCCATGGTTTTAGCCTTTGCGGATTGCTAATTATTTCTGTGTCTTTTGCTGGTTTTGGTTACTTCCTTTGACCATGTTCTTGTTTTATCGTCGAATATTTCATACCTTAATTGAATTAAATAGTTAAATTTGCGGTGGATGCCTCACTTGCAACCCATTTAAGCTTCACTTTTGTTGAATCTTTCATACCTTTCCAATCATTTTTCTTTATCGAATTTTTGCCGCATTGTTATGCATATAAATGAGTCTCTTTTCTCTAATAACTTATTACCGTATTAATTTTAAGAATTGATTTTAAATTTTATTCAAAAAAATTAATTCTTATGATAAGTAATCTATTTTTAATCTCTTTATATTATTTTATATTTTTATAATTGTATAGTGTCCGATAATTTCCTTTAGCCATCAGGTCCACTCTTTTGAGTTGAAATTCGAAATAATGTGGAAATGTATAATTGAACCTTATCGTAGTCTATACGGCTACTTGATGAATCCATGGATGATCCAAAATGCCTTTTGAATTCTGTATGCCTCTAGTGCCATGCTTCGTGTCTCCTATACGCTGTTTCACGTTATATATATATATATATATATATATGTTCCCCCTCCTTCATTATCGTTCACACGAGCTGCCCGAGCTGCCTGAACCTCCCCATCTTCACTACCATCCTTGTGTCTTCCTAACTAGCTAGCTCCGTACACATACCTAAACATTTTGTTTCTTAAAAGTCCCAGCTTTTTCTTCGTGTCATAAATGGATGCTAAAAGAAAATATAATCAATACTTGACAATAATACTCTTTGCTACCGTTATTTTTGTATCATGTTCCAACCCAATAATGGCAGCGAGTCCATTAGCGAGTGATGATCATCAGCTTGGAGATAATCCGCACCAATATATGCCCCGTAATCCAGACAGTTTGCATGGTAGTCCATGCCGATATGCACCCGGAAGTCTTAGTAGATGCAGAGTTGGTGGACCTCCAGTTTAACGTAGTAAAATGATGAATGAATAATCCAGGGAGCTTTTCTCTTAAACTTACCAAAAACTAGCCTGCAAGGCATGTCAACCCCTGAAGTTTCACTTTTTTAACCCATGGCTTTAGCCTTCGAGGAATGCTAATTATTTCTGTGTCTTTTGCTGGTTTGAGTGTTACTTGTTAATTTTGATCATATGCTCTTGTTTTAGTGGTTTGAGGGAGATTTGTGAGGTTTCCGAGTTGACAATTTCTAGATCTGATCCCAATATTGGGTTCTCCTGTTATGGGGTTTCGTACAGGCCTCAATTGAGATGAGATGATGTCAGAGCTCCCTCTTTTTTATTTTTTTTCCCCCTCAACTACATATATATAGCCGAAAGAATCTGCTTATTATATCCTATTTATCATAAAAAAATATATAAATTTCCTTCGATCCCATCAATCATAAACTATACATGGAAATCCTACTTAACTTTCACCGTTATCTAGCCAGCCCCCTCGGAACGATTCCGTTGACAAGGAATATATATATATAATTTGAATTACAATACACACTACTTAAGACTAATACATGTCCAAATAGAAATTTACTCAAACAGCTCTGCAAAATCAAACATTACTGTTTCATGTCCAAAACGCTGAAAGCACCATCACTTCATTAGGCAAAATCAATATTAGATAGTCTCTTTATTTATTTATTTTTGTAGCAGATAAATTTTTTTCCCCTATATTTGTTCTTTTTTTTCTTCTTTTTTTTGTCTGGTTCCTATATTTTGATTTAGCTATTAATTTAATAGCCTTTTTATTATACTCTCAATAATTATCAAAAAAAAAACCCTCTCGTAATAAATTACGGCATTATGGATTCAGCCAAAGCCAATAACTCAGTCTGCTAAAGATTTAGTATAAATAATAATGAATTTATTAGATGATGTTCATCAAAATACACTACTTCAGCAAATTATTTTATATATGATACATCAAATTGAGCAACAGGATGCGTCTAGAATTGTTTCTTGCCGACTTACATGTATCCTACTATATTTATTTATTTATTTGTCTGTGGCAAAACCAAAGATTGAGTCAGTTAACAGGGGCGGAGCCAAGACATTAATTAGGTTTAGCAGGGCCAAATTAGAAGCAAAACTTTAAAGGGAGCAGAAGTTAAAATTTACTGATTTCAGAGCTAAAATTTTTAATTATTCAAGGGGGAGGTGGGGAAAAAATAATATTTGCAAGGGTCGGGTCTCTTGTCAGCCACTCCTTACATTTTTTTTTTATTCGAGAAAATCCTATTTCCTGAAGAGCATATTTTATGGGTGTAAGTGAGCGAGTAAAACTCTAGATGTTTCAAGTTTTTACAAGAGATATACGTTCTGACTTGAATTCGAAACTTGCTATATAGATCTCAAACCTTTTGTCATCATGCTACGTCCTTTGAGGACACCCCTTGCATTCGCACCTGGCAGTTAAGCTAATTGAGAGAAATAGGGTTTGTATATAAATAAATTTAATGTACCCATGGTAATTGGTTACATACTAAAATATTTACATAATTGGTTACATACTAAAATAGGGTTTATCAGTATAATTTCAAAAAATTTCTTGTAAAGATACGGAAAGCCAAGGCTCTTACTTAAGTTCCCCTCTTCGGCCATCCGCTTCTTCCTTCAAATTCCCCGGTCTGAGAACAAGCCCTTCTAGCAAAGATTGGGCAAGGCAATGAAAGCTTTCAAGCTAGCAAGCGAGTTAATAGATAAACTAATGAAAGAAAAGAATTGAAAAGACAGAAAGGAAAGAGTTTCTTGAAGCCCTCCTACCTTCCTCTGTGATATAGGGCTTACATCTCTGGGAAGACAGATCATATGAGGCCTTACCTCCGCTCCAGAATCATGTTTTAACTTCAGCTTTAGAGCCAGTTTGTTTTGCAAATATCCTCACCACTTATTCCTCTCCTTCTTCCCTGAATACACAGTCTATCCTGTTTGTATTAATTACTAAGCCCAAAATCCATTGTAGTGGTAAATACGTGCGTTTAGAACAAAGGTCATTAAGGTTTATCAGCTTGGCCCAAAAATAAAGAATGATGCTCTCGTATAATCCTTCCATGTTTTCTTTTATGACCTGAAATTTGGATTCAGACCCTTCCCCTGTATTTTAGATAAATCTCGGACAGACGTATTATCAACTCAATGCACTACTAATTGAAATGGAACTCGTGAGCTCAGCCGATGATGGGCTACAAAGGGAGGGAATGGAAGGGGATTCTTTTCCTAATGTTGAACCCTGAAGGTAGGGCTTAAACCATATATATATCCATGCAAGTTCTTATCACATCCTCCAATTGCACTTGTGCCACCTCTGCGGTTTATCCATGCTATATTTTCCAAATTTAGTTATCCAGGGGATAGAAAAAAACTTTTAGTCATTTCCTGCAGCAATATGTGCAACAGAGGATAATTTTTACCTAATTTTCAAACCTAATTTTCAGTTTTTTAGGTTGTTATTTATTTCATTAAGGATTGTCATAATCAAAAAATTCACATCATAAAGTTTTAAAAGAGAGTTTTTAGAATAACCCATGCAAAATTATGGCGTGTAATGATTAACAAAACACTTCTAAATATATGATTAAAGCAAAACACAAACCGCATCTATGGTATAAAAACAAACGAAGCCTAAAACACTCCTTAGGAAAGCTGGCAGCTATGGTGTATATCTTCTCCAGTCCCAACCGCATCTCCACATGATATGGTAACTAATAGCTGACAAGAAAATATGTATGTATGGATATTGATTTTTGGGTCCAACTAACAGAAGCACGTTTACAAATGCTAACGTTCATTTGGCGTTTGATCTTGTTCGTAGACTTTGAATACGAGAAGAGAGGATTTCAAGGGAATTACTAATGAGCTTTCCATTCTGGAGAGCTCACGGACTTGTATGTAGTGTTCCTCTTGAATGTTCTCGAGTCTTGACAACTATATTGGGTTGCTAGCATTTTCATGTTAGCCACACTACATTGTTTTGTTTACTGGTATACTCTTCCAAACTGACAATTGCAGCTGAAAATTTATCCCAAGCAAAGAGATTCCGCTGATTCCTGCAGCAATATGTGCAACAGAGGATAATTTTTACCAGTTGGTGATCCTTTAAGAATTGGGATTTGAGGCTACTAACCATTTCCTGCTGTGATTTTGATGATTGTACCGCATCCCCAGTTTCTACTTCGGATTGAGCATTTAGCAAGCCTGAAGCTTTCCAACGGTGAAATTGCACCACCTATTTACAATTACATATAATTTGACTGCAGCAAGATAATTAGGCCAAACTCATTAAATTAGTTATTGGGAGTGTGTGTTTGGCTTTGCGATGAAGATGTATATTTTTTAAAAAAATTAAAAATACATTAAAATTATTTTTTTAAAATTTCTTTTATTTTTAAGATGAACACATTAAAAACATTAGAAAACACTAAAACAATATTAATTTGATATTTTTTCAAGCCAAATACATCAAAACACACGCTGTACATAACAGGCGCTTAAGTGAAGAAGTGATTGTATTTGTGTACTCACTGAATATTGATTGAGATTATCATGTATCAGGAGCAGTGAAAATACATGAAGTGCATGCAAAATGTTGACAAACTCCTGCTTAAACAACTCGTTTCCCCTTACTAATTGCAGCGGCTCCATTAGTAGTTCTGTGAAATCTGAAAACAAGCTTTTTCCTCGACAAGAACAAATATCAAACCCAAGCACATGCATTCTTGCTAAGCATATATCAAATCCTAACTGTTGATGAGATGCTAGATCTGAAGAACACCAGTACATATTGCTGGATGCCAGCATGTGTGGCATCAATTCAAGCACATGTATTGACCTATGTAAGCATGTTTTTCAATACACGGGGAACGAGTTTCGCATCATTGCCATGAGCACTATCATGGCTAAACCAGTGTAAGTGCAAGTCTCTCCCCTTCAATTATCTGTGAAAGAAAATTGATAAATTATAGTAGAAAACAATGAAAAAAAATTAAGTATCTGAGACTTTACCTAGCATAAATTTGGTAGCAGAAGGAAAGATTACAGAAAAACAAGAGTTCATGAACGGTAAATACATATTGGTCACAAAATAAACTCTACATGAATCGACATGCAGCGAGATGCAGAGCTAATAGCATATGCTGTTGGGAAATGATTCACAGATGGAAGAAATAACAGGAATAGCAACCTAGAGTGTTCAACAATGACCACCCACCACAGCACTTGAATTGTTTGAATACATCCCCAGCTCAACACCCAAGCAAACATAGAAAAGTATCAGAAGCAGAAGCAAAAAAATAGAGCAGTGAAAGCAAGCACGGCCAGTATGGACTCTGCACAGAACTGATTCTGAATTGACTTGGTTTTACAGATATTTGCAAAGAGGTCTTGGGTGTGATTTTGGAGGATCATATATGAATAAGGAAGAAGAAATCAACAAATACAACCGCAATCTGTTCAAAATCGACATGACTTTAACCTGTAACATTTCCACTCACTTTTGATATTACGATTAAAGTTTAAAGGAAACTGTAATTTTCCATTTTCACATTGTTTGATTCATCTGTTCCACTATCTTCTTCAAACTTGACAAGGAAAAAACCTACAAGCATATTTCCAAGGATTGACTACCAAGCATGTATAAGCAAATGAACATTTGCTTTTTCTTCTCCAGAATGACTATAGAGAAAAAGGCTATTGGCTCCACAAAATGGCAGGTGACTGTTCACAGTATTGGAAGAGTCGAACTTGACATGTAAACTTCATAACTTTAGTCTAGGAAGCAGTTCAGCTTACTTCACAGCTTCTATTCAAGTTCATCAGATCTTGGATTTATGACCCTAAGAATGCATCAACCTTGCTATTTGTTCTCCTTGACAAAAACTTCATGCAAATGGGTGGTTTTACACCTGCTAGAGCAAGTATTGAACTAGGCAAAGTCCATATCCCATCCCCACAAATCAAACCAGAAGCCACTGCTGGCCCAAAAGCATCTGCCTTCACCTTGTCAATCTTTTCCCAAATAAATAGAATCAAGCTTCCCACACACATGTCGATGGCAAAGTATGAGCCAATATAGAAAGGTATAGCCATTGCCATTGGATTGGGAATGAACCTAGCCCATTTCTTACCCAATGCATCCTTGATCAAATTTATCAGAATAGCTGCACCAAAGAATCCATAACAAAGATAGAGGCAATTCTTTGGTAGAGCCGAGAAGCCTTCTACCCCCAATATAGCCATGTTTCGATACACAGTAGCATAAGGAGCAGGGTATTGACTTCCAGTAGTCCCAAGATCCTTGAAGGCCTTGAAAAAGAGCCAAAAGACGCTAGGGGAAATTATGCAACCCATTGCAGTGCCAATCAGTTGGCTCACAAACATAGACCGTGGTGAGGACAAGGTTAGATAACCAGTCTTGAAATCTTGAGAGAGGTCAGAAGCCGTGGAGACTATATTCATCATGACTCCACAGGCAGCTAGACCTGCAAGAACTCCACCATGTGAGGCACCAGCCCATGCCCCAATTACAAAAATAGCAAGCTTCCCATAGGTTGATGCAAGGGACCAATCAGTGAGGCCACATCCATAAGCATTACAAAATGCCAGGGTTGGGGCAAAGATGTAGATGACCAGTATGTAATACCATTTGAGTTCATGAAAAATATGTGGAAGTGTGGCAGTAGAGATGGCAGCAATCGCGACATAGCCTGCAATAGAAAACCATGTTGGGATTTGATCTTTCAGAAAGAGTCTGGTTCGTTGTTGCTCATCATAGGAGATCTTGGAGCTCTCGGGAGAGGAACGGTCAGCAATAGGGAGATTACTGGTTGCATTTCTCACTCGAAGTTGAAAAAACAAGGCAGCAAGCGTTCGGCTTAGCACCTTGAAGAAGTTGTACAGACCATCACCCAAAATCAAGGCAATGGCAATAAATACCTGGTCCATCACATAAAGTGTTGGTATGTACAAAGCCTTCAAGAAGTATGTTAAAACACGGCACTCTTGTCATCTTAACCTTATTAGACACTTACCTTGTAACCTTGGAGGCCATGCAGGCTGGATGCTTCGAGGTCTGCTGGATACCAATCACCCTTTTTCGTATCTATCAGAGGCCACATGAGACCCCACGAAAGAATTCCTCCAAGCAATACAGATACGTTTATGATGTATGGGCAAATCATTCCAACTCCGACATATGTTGCTGAGAAATCAAAGAAGAATCTGTACATATAGCAAGAACAATATTATTAAAAGAAACCACATCTAATTTGAAACAAAGCGCCCTAATAAATGTATCTACATTCTAAAAGACATGAAAATTTTTGAAAACAATAAATTTACTGGTTTTCATATGCTTTAAGCCCAAGTGAGGGAAAGCTAGCAAATCCACAACCATCTCCTGCAGTATAGAACCATTGAAAGACACCCCACAAGAAGCTGAATGAGAAGAACTTGCCCAAGACCTTCACTTGTTTCCTGCAATGGTAGAAAAAGAAAGTTGGATACTTTCACATGCCGGATGATCATTTAACTATAAGTGCATTAGGTCTGACAGTGCCTTACTTTGCTAGCTTGGCTCCTGCAGGAGTGTGAAAGCTGTTGATGAGATGAGCAGTCGCAGTGCCACTTGGATATGTCAATTTGAAGTCAACAATCATGACCTGGAAGCAACCCAGGTAACAAAGAATATTAGTTTTTGGCAAAATTAATAAATTCAACAAAACATAAAATGCAGAGGAAAGTTTTCAATTTCCTATAATCATATGACAAAGTTGAATGGTAATATATGTTGGAAAGTGAACCTTCCGGAGAGGCACCACTGAAAAGAGTCCAAGAAAGCTGACAACAAACAGAAAGCCAATCATCCAAGAAAGGGATGGATTTTTAAAGGCATCAGTATGTTCTGTTGATTGTTTGGCCACAGCTTCACTCATTCCAAACAGGTAGCTCCCAAAGCCTCCTATTAAACGGAAACAGAATACAAATTATTGAATGAAAACCATTACTTGTATGAAATTCAACAAGCTTAAAATCGTCATAAGCGTAATCACAAATTAGCTGTTTCATTACAAAAGTTTCAGGTTCAAAACAAGTTTGGAACGCACGCAGCCATGCTTATATTGATTACTAAGATAACAAATTAGAAATAACAGTGTATTCATCTCCTCATAAAGTTGATGATTCTCAGTCAATGAACAAGCTCAATAGAGTAAAATCTACACTAAAGGTTTAATTAATAAAGCTCAAGCTCACTACTAGCATTCTAGAAAGAGATCAATTATTCACATTTTCTTTCTTTTTATTACTAACGGAGTCTTTCTCCATCTAATACAACTTTGAACTTTGTAAGTCATCCAAATCCGGCTCATATATATTGAATTGTAAACCAAATATCTTCTCTGGTGAGACTGTGGACCAAAAAGGTTGCGTGCCTTTACTGCCGGCCGCACTTTATGCTTGGTGGAGCACTCGAAACCTAAGAAAAAACTAGAAGAAATAATAAAAAGTAGACACCTCCCCCCTGCCCCCCCAACTCCCACCCACCACCACCATTACCACACTCCACGAAAAAAGGGAAAATCTGGTAAAGAAAATTATTAGAGAAGACTTTCATCAAACTTTTTAAAGAAAGTAGATTTGTTCATGTCTCTCAGCTAAAACATCGCTTAAAATTTAGTTTTTAGGTTGGGGGAAAATCTCTTTAAATTAATGAAAGAAAGAAAAATCACTAAAACATCTCATGAAATCTTAATTTTGATGTGTCTCTCAGCTAGTTTAGGCAGTAAAATATTATTAGGTTCAAGGATCATCTAAATCTAATCGTTTCTGAGAGAAAAAGGGATCTGGAGAGAAAAAGGGCTGCCTTATCATGTAATCTAGCAACTAGAAAAAAGATATATTGACATTGTATTTGAGTAACTAATCACTTGATCAAAGAAGCCTAGATATCTCATCAACCCAAAATGGAAAATCTTGAATTAAAAATACTTAACAGGTGCAGAAAGTATACCACTAAAGGCAATGCCAGAGGAGGCAACCACACAAGTCTGAATAACAGTGTTCTCTTGCCTGGTAAAGGGTTGCTTCAAAAGGCCAGACCTTTCAACAAACTTTGTCCAGGTCTTGATGAAAAAGAACCCCAAAAGACCAGCAGAGACATTGAGGGACGGTATGATACCAGTTGTAAGATTGAGCTTCATAACTATGAAGCTGAACAAAATACTCAACACAAAGCTGACCACAAAGGCCCTCAATGTCAGCTGATTCCTCCATGAAGGCACTTCTTGATTCTCAAATACCCTTTCCACTGACAACCCATTTTCTTCCTCTTTCTTGTCCTCCTTTTCGTGATCATCATCTCTTCCATTGTGATCCATTTTCTTTTCTTGAAAAAAAAAATGATACTTTGTTTTAGTGAATCTTTACGAAGGCTGGATAGATGGGACTATGCTAAGTAAGTCAAGGTTGTTGAGATTATTAATGATACGTTAGGAAGTGTGCAAGCAACTGGGGATGATGACAGTGATCCAAAAAAGACAACTTGTTTGACTCATGTTTATCGGTGCAAGGAGACTCATCCATTCTAATGCTTTTTAAGTTCAACTTTTATTTTTAATTCTTTAAGAAAACTATATATTTATATCTTATTAGCGATATTTATAAATTTATTTAAGTTTTTATTAGCGATATGAAATTTTCTTCCAAGTAAATATTACAGTAGAATTATGAGAGTTGTTAAGCTTAGTTTGAACAAGTAGTCCACTGATTTAAAATATAATTTTGATTGAGTTTTAAAATAAATGTGAAGACGGATTTAGTTAGAGTTTGTTTCGAAACGTAGTGCAAATTATATTCACTTGAATTTTAAATTTTATAAAAAATTATATTTTTAGATTTTTTTAATGTGATAATATCAAAAATAATTTTTTAAAAAATAAAAAATATTATTTTAATATAATTTTAAACAAAAACAATTTAAATCACAATCACTGTTACAATCTCAAATATTCTTAAAAATTTAAAAATCTTATAAATACTCCTACAACTTGATAATCACGGTGAAAACTTGATTTTCTTTCAAAATAATATAAGTTTAACTTTAAAAACATTAACTTACTCCGTTCATAATTCAGACCGATACAATTTATAACCTAAACTTTCACCTATAGTTTTGAAACTCGATTCAATCTGACCAGTCGACTCAGGACCCAGTCAACCTAGAGCTGAAATCGGACCGGGTTGAAGAAATAAGGGAAGGAAAAACTCGGTGTGTCCTGGCTGACCCGGCAACCCTGTTGACCTAGCAAGACCCTATTAAAAATCTAGTTGCAATCCGTTGATTTTTTTTACTAAAACGACATCGTTTTGATTTTAAAAAAAAATTGATCCGGGCAACTCAATGACCCGGGCAGAACCCTTAACCCGGACATGGTATAAAAACTATGCTCTCACCGTCCATAATTCGGATCTTGAACCGCCGGCCTAATTTAATGACTTTGCTGGATATGAGGTCAGCTATCTCTGTAACTATGATGTCAACTTGCAAGTGTTGTTTCCATTGGTAACACAGTATTCCATGTGCATGCACGCTTGTTTTGCTTTGTTCTTGTAATTAAATAAACAAAGGTTTCAAAAAGAATATTATTTTAGATTTTTAGGTTTTTGAAATCATGCCATTTAGTATTTTAGATTTTCTATTACAATGAGATTAGGGGTGCTAGGAAATATAATAATTATTATTTTTTGTTTGTAAATATATCAAAATAATATTATTTTTTTAAAAAATTATTTTTATATTAATATATTAAAACAATATAAAATATAAAAAAATTAAATTTTCTGAAACATCATTTGAAATCAAGTTTTTATTTCTTTAAAAAATTGTCGAACAATAAAATATGACCGTTAATCTCCCTAATATACATTTAAGCAACCCAATGATTGGAGTGATAAAAAAAAAAAGTCCTTCCTTTATTATTATTAGAATTCATTTTTTATATATATAATTGAATAATTCACACCTTAAATTAAGTTTTTTTAAGCAAAATGATAATTTTTCTAGTCTTGATGAGGGAAATAAACTTAATGACAAAAGCTAAATCCAACACACTATTAGGAAATTGACAAACATAAATGGAAATACTGATATAATATTTATCATTGATAAATTACAATGACATTTAATGACAGATTATTTTCTTGCAATGTCCCTTGGTATATACTGATAGAAATATTCTGTCAGTATATATAAAGGAAATTACAATTAGAAATGATGGAATGAGAAAAAATAAGAAAAAAAATGATGTGTCATTTTTATTGACGATATTACTGACACAATGAACTCGTTGCATGAAGTTGTAGATGATAATAATAATCCTTATAAGAGTATGGTTATGGATGCATTGGAATGAACCAGAATGATGCAAGTGAATGTTCAATCGTAAATGAAGAACCAAATGCAGATGTGGACATGTTTTTTTTATCTTTTGAAAGATTTCAACGAACTATTATGGGTGGGTTCATAAATCACAGTAAATTTTTGGTCGTTGCACAAGTGTTTACCATCAAGTTAGATCATGGGTTAAGCAAGGCCAGTTACAACAGAATCATCGAATGAGCGATAAGCATTTTACCTTAAGAGAATAAGTTGAAAGAGAACTTTTATATTGTTAAATCCATGATGAAACCTCTTAGTTTAGGATACTAGAAAAATTGATTTGTGTCTAAACTTCTACATGTTGTACTACCTTGAAAATACTGAGTGCAAAATCGATGGGCATGCTCAATATAAACCTAGAACTGGTAGATGAAGGGTTCTTGTTGCACATAGAAAACTCAGATACTTCTCAATTATTCTTACACTTCAAAGATTATTCATGTCTCCATAAACTACCGAGCACTTGATGTGGTAGATAGAGTCATAGTGCACTTTTTCAATGGTGAAACTTGAAAGCATTTTAATAAAGTGCATCATCAGTTTTCAATGGAACCACAAAACATACATCTTGGGTTATATACAGAAGGATTTAATCCATTCAAGTCTGTACCATATTCTTATTGGCTAGTAATACTCACAGTTTACAACTTGCCACATAAAGAATATAAATGACTTCTTTGTTAGTAGAGTAGAAATGAATGTTACACCTCCAATACCATTGGGTGAAGAATTACATGACATAATCTTGCAATACAAGGGCACTGTGTTTAATTTTCTATATGGTATGCAAATATTTCTTGGCTTTGATGTAACCCGTAATTGGATAAAGTAAAGTATTTTCTAAGAGCTTTCTTATTGGAAGACTAATCTTTTTCGTCATAATTTGAATGTCATGTACATTGAAAAGAACATGTTTGAAAACACTTTTAACATGATGATGGATGTGAAATGGAAGAGAAATAACAACATGAAGGCTATAATGAATATAACTTTGTTTTGTTATTGTAAAAATATGGAGTTAGTTTATGATGGGTCACAGGTCATAAAGTCTAAAACCAACTTCATTTTTGTTAAGAATGCACAATTACTTGTCTACCAATGACTTAAGAGTCTATATTTTCTTAATAAATATTCTTCAAACATATCTAGATTGGTAGATTTGAAGGATGACAAATTGTATGGAATGAAGAGTTATAATTGTCATATGTTTATACAAACACTCATTCCACTTGCTTAAATATTCTTTCTCTTATACTCTCATAAAATGATAGATTTAAGAATCTATTACAGGCAATATCATCAATTTTTACTATCTTAGAATTCACATCTTACTGAATCTCAAATTTTTCAATTACAAGATGAATAATTTGCAACATGGTTCAAAATACTTATAAGCACTACTTAATAATTAACATATCTCTTAATACTTAATTTCATTAAACATTTCTTTTTAATTGTTAATGGTTGTAATCATATACGAAGTTTATCAATAGAGATAAAATGCTAGTGATAATTTGAATTATTATATTTGGATCCTGAAAGAAAGGTCAAGTGTTGTTGTCATTATTATTATTATTATAACTAACATTACTATCATTATCATTTTTATTAGCATCATCATCATCATCATTATTTATATTACCATCACCACTACTCCTATTACTACTACTGAAAAAATAAAAACCATGAATTTGATTTAAATGATAGAATTGAAAACTATATTGATTTTAACAAAAAGGCCAAGGAAAACAATAAGAAATCAAAAGAAAAGAGACTGAATTGAAATCATTATTATCATTGATAAAACAAAAATCATAAATTTGATTGGGAAGATAAAATTAAAAGTCATAAAAACTTTGACAAAAAAAGAAAAGAAAAACAATAAGAAATTAAAAGTAGAAGGACCATATCGAAAAATATTATATATACAAATTAAAAACAAATTGTTAAATTAAAAAAAAAATATTTTAACAAAAAAGAAAATGAAAAAAAATACAGAAATCAAAACTAAAAGAGCCAAATCTAAAATACCAATAACATTGAGAACCATAATGTATTTATTAGAGTAAGAGAGAGAAATGAAGGGGAAAAAAAAGGTCACCGGCGATAAACTGACCATATTTGGATGACATGCGTCACTCATAATATAAGAGGATATAGCGAGGAATAAATTAATATGGAAGAAGTCTATTTTTTATCATTGGAAACTGTCGCACGGGCCACCAAAAGTGTGTAACGGCTCCTACATGCTGGCCAGCAGCTTCTTCATATAAAAAAAATATTATTTTAATGCTAAATTACATTACTATCCTCAACTAAACTAACAATTAACAAAACAAATCGAGGCTAAAAGACCCTAATACCCTTAACTCCAATGAATTAAATTTCTTGGATCCAAGGGTACATATGTAATTCTACCATGTATAAAAAATAAAAATACATAAATACCCCTACTTGAAATTATTATTTTTTTACTCTTGGGGGTATTTTGTTTATTTTACTGTTTATTTGTTGAATAGATAAAAATATCCCTAAACAAATCAACAATGACTAATGTTCCATGTAAAAATACCAAAATACCCTTGGTTTAAAGACAATCAATTTTTGTTGGAAATGATAAAATAATCATTACACTATAGTGGTGAATAGAAAAATACAAGGGGGCTATATGGATTTTGCCTTAAGTTTGTGTTTTTGTTATATTGATGGTTTTTCTAAAATCATATTAGAAAAAGATTGAATTTTGATAAATTAAAATTGAATATATATATGTTTATGTTTAGAGATATCGAATAAGAAGAAAAGAAAATTGGAGTGATAACATGAGTTCAAAACCATTTATGCCTTTCAATTTCATGGAGGCATCTCATCAATCAGCAGAAATTTGGTGGATAAACCAGTTGAAAAACACTACCTCACTCTATTATTAAAAAAAATAAATAAAAATCCCTAGGATAAATTGCTCTCTAATTTCTTTCATAAAGTTTTCTTATCGCTATCTCATGAAGTTTTAACTTCCACGTGATTCAAGATACTCAAGCAAGTTCTCATGACAGATTCGTCTTATTATGAAAAATAGGATAACTGGAATCTTCTTTGGAACATCAAAACTCTTTAATTTATTGATGAATCAAAAAAAAAAAAATACATTAAATGCAAAGGTGTTTTTCTCACTTGTCTTTGGATGGCATGCCTGATTTACTATATTATTTTTCAAAATATTCTTTTGCCTATACTAATTTTCTATATATTTTTTTTAAATGATATTTTTATATATAAAATAATCAAATATGAAAGGGGTTTAAATTTCAAAAATTATTTTATATTCAATTTTAAGTTATATGGGTACGGTCAAGAATTTCTCAAATTTATTTTGTCATTGATAATATATTAACTGAGCTGGTTGAATAATTCATGTAATTTATATTCATCTTTTAATATATCATATTTTCAATTATTTTTATACCTTTAGCCCACTATCCCACTTTATGCTGATATATTTTATTTTTATAGATTACAATCTCATATTGGCAGCACAACTAACAATGAAAATAAAAGTTTTATGGTCATTGGCCTGCTCAAGATTGCAAGAACTGAAGCATAGAGTGCTGCTTTTTTGTGGGGTCTTGTTGCATATCTGATATTCTTTATTTACCATGCCTTCGCTGCCATCTTGATAAAAGACCGAGCTTGGTAATTAATGTGTTACATAATGATTTTTAAAAAATGTTTTTTTAATACATTAAAACAAATTATTTATTTTATTTTTAAAATAACATATTAAAACAATTAAAAAATTAAAAAATATTAATTTAATATTTTTTTCAAGCCGAACATAATTTCAAATAAAAAATCAGACAATGGTGTAAAAAAGAAAGAAAGTGTCTAAAAAAAGCTACACGCACTAAAATCAATGCATATGTAAAGTTGATGATGGATGTTCAAAAACTACACACTAAAATCTTATGACTACGTACATATATAAATATAGATATATAAGACAGAATTAAAAAAAACAAAAACAAAAAGCAAAGAAAATCATCCAAAAAAACCTATAGTACTTAAACACTAACATAAATGATAATAGTGTTACTATATGCTTCATCAAGATAAAATAAATTTGTAGTTGAAGCGTTCACATTCTCTGATAATGACCGACATGCATGTTTTGTCTAACATTGGATGATTTACATTGCAATCTCATCGTATTAGAGTTATATCATCAAGTAGAAAGAAGTGTGTAATATTTTGAAATAAAAGAAATGATGGATAGGAAAAGGTAACAATGCTATTCGAGGAATAGATTTGAGGTATACAAGAATGAGTGACGGTGAAATAATTCTTTAAAAACTTGATAAGTATTAAAAAAAAAAAAAAAAAAGAGAAATCAGAAAATTAAAAAGAGAACCGGAAGGAAAGAAAGGAAAAAAAAAGAGTGAAGAGAATTGAAGAAATTAAATGTTTAAGGTAAGATTTAAGTTTGAATGTGTATAATTGTTGTATTTAGTTAAGATTTTGGGTTTGTTAAGGTTTAGGATCTTGAAGTTGTGTTTTTAGAGATTAATTGGTGAATTGGTTTAAATGTGATGGATTAATTGAAGTGTTATAGGTTAATTGTTATTGATTTATTGAATTGTTATGAATTTTTAAGGTTTTGGGTTAAATTTGGGATTTTTTATTTTAGATGAAATTGATCTTGAATTCCCGATCAACTAGTCGATCAGTTGGTTGTTAGATTTTGATAGACTGGTTGATGTGTTGGATTTTGGTAAACCGGTTGGGTATTAGATTTTGGTTGACTGTGTAATGGAGTATAACTAGTTCTTTTAGGTTCAGTTAGTTTAGAATGTGTTTGTGATTAATCCGGTGGATTGATTCCGGTTTATAATTGCATTTTAGTTTCTAAATATATACGGTTATGAGTTAGATCCTTAAGTGTATTAAATAGATTACATATTCTTTTCAATGCTGTTCCGAGTATGTCTTTTTTTATATTAAGATCTTCCTGATATTTCACATGCTGGGTATAAATAGGATTTTTTTGGATATATGTTTTTGTGTTCTTTCTATTTTTAGGTCAGGTGAGTGGATAATATTTCATATATATGATAAAGGAGTAATATAAATGTTTTAATTGTTAATATAAAATTGATCATGTTTCTTGGTAATTTATATATTGTTTATTACCTCTTGTCAATGATAAAATATGATAATTTATTAAGATTGATTTCTTAATATGAGCCATTATGTGTCTTTAATAAATGATTATGTTTTTTTATTATTATTATGATCCTATGACATGCTAGTTAGAATACTAATGCTAATATGGTAGTATTAGCCTTTATACATATTGTATCTAAATCCTAGTTGGTTGAGGAAGTCACCAACTTGTGATGATTGATTATCTCATAGTTTGGAGCATCATACTCATTGCATTTTGATTTTATGACAGGTCTTATCTTATGATATTTCTCTTCATGATCAACTTATGAAACTCATTTGAAAAAGTATAAAGCTAAATTTATGCATATTCATCATTGTTGTATTACCTCGTAAATATATATTGAATGTTATTTACTTACTGAGTTGTTAAACTCACCCTCTCATTATTTATCATTTTAAAACTTATAGCTTGTTAACATGTGTTGGACTTTCAGAAATATGTTTTTTATTATGTCTAGTTTGTGCTCTATATTTACTTAAATTGTGTTAATGATTATTTCAAGACAATTATTTTATATTATGAATTTAGTTATGGTATCAGAAATTAAATGGAATTCTAGTTTTTTTAAGAGATAAAAGTTCGTACGTTTGGCTTTCCACTGGTTTGTTTAAAAACAATATATATATATACATGGCCTATAAATTTAGGACAAGTCATGCTTGTGTAAGCTTGCTTCATTCCACCCCTAAGGTTTTTTTTTATTTTATTTTTTTTATTAGAATCGTTTCCAAGTTCTGGCTTTCATAAACGAGGAAGAGCCAAGCAAGGCCAAGAGACAATCTTGGCTGTTTTCCAAAGACGGAAGAGCCACATCCATCACTTCGAACAAATTAAAACAAAGGATTGTGGGAGGAGCAATTTCTTAAACCCAAATTAAATGGAGTCTGTGGTCTCTAAGGAGTTAAATCTTGTTTATTTGGTTAGCATATCACATGATGCAAGGATTTATTATTATTATTATTATTATTATTATTATTATTATTATCTCAGCAGTAATTATTACATCTAATCTCATTTCTCGTTAATAAAAAATGATAAGAAAATTTTCATATAAATTTAAAAATAATTTATTTTTTTAATTTCCTTTTTGCATAGAAAATGTAAATTTTGAATAGAAAATACTATTTAAATTAAAAATAAATTTGAATAGAAAAAGTAAGGAATTTGGATCCCAATTCAAAAATACCATTTAATATAAAAATAAATGAAATGAAATAAAGGATGTGTTTGGGATTATAGTAGTGATTGTGGTTTAAACTATTTTTTTATTAAAATATTTTTTTTTCTTTCAAAATATTACAATTTCAATTAAGGGTTAAATCAAAAAGAATTTTAAAATTTATAAAAGGAATCAAGATGAAATTCATACAACAAAAACATATCACGAGGACTGAATCTGATATCTAAAAAAATAGAAAGACAACATGAATTTTTTTTTTATTGGATAGTGTGTTTTTTGAGGTCAAAAAAGAAAAAGAGAATAAAAAAAATAAAAGTCGTTAAAGTCAAACCATTATACGCACAATTACACATGCCACTTAATCTAGATGGGGATGTTGTTGGCTTGCAAATGCCACTGCGATTAAGAATTTCCACCTCCTAACACCGCCACACGTGTCACTTGAAATGTACAAAGCAGTCTCAAGCGCGTTGGCGTGTGCACTGTACACATAAGCAAATATTCTTTGAAAAGCATAAATTATTATTTTTAAAATTTGAAATTGCCCATGTTTTGACCCTATAATTACAAAAATACCACAATAAAAAGACAAATAAACCCTTAGACCCAAGCTTAAAAATTTCATATTGATTATAGGGGTAATCAATTAAATTCAATGTGCATTTATTATTATTTTTAATATAAAGTTGCCCCTGTATTGACCCAAAATTACAAAAAGACCACATTGAAAAGACGAATAAGCATTTAAATCCAAGTTTAAAAAATTCTGATTTAAAGGGTAACTAAGAAAATTGACTGTATTTTTAAACAAAAAGACAAATTTATCCCTCCATCAAAGGTAGATTTATTTTGATTTCAAGGATATTCTAGCCAGCCATTATACGGTGCAATTAAAAAGTAAAATGACTTCTTTGACCTTAATAAATATTACAAAATTGGTCCTCATACAATTAAATATTTTCCAAAGCTAAGCAAACAAGTTTTTTGAGAAGGGTAAATCATTATACTATTCTTTTCTATAGCGTGCTGAGTTTAGTTAATATAGTTGTGCACCAGTATGCAATATCCTGGATTTTACTCATTCTGGTCAGGTTCTGAAGAGTTGCTATATTTGGTGTAAGGTTTGCTCATTTTGCTATGATACTAGATGGTTCAGTCTGCCTGTCTGGAACGGCTATGTTGTTATCAGTCTCAGAAAAAACCACAGCTTTAGTTATCTAACAGGGAAAATAAGTAGAAAAAAAAATGACGATAAAAGCTTCAGCGATGAAACCTATAGCAATCTCCGTAGCTGAACAAATAAGTTGAAGTGATTGCTTGTACAAGCGTTGTCTTATTTTTCTCTAGGTTTGTCCTATGAAAATGAGAAGAAGTTTTAAAAATAGACAACATCGCCGTCTTCTTAACTGCATCTAAGCCCCAGGAGCAAAGACCAGAGGAGGTCAACATCATAAATTAATAGGTTGTCATTTGGATCATACGTTCGGCCCCATGCAAATATATTCATAGTTTATCATAGAATCCTTAATTTCACCTTGCTGTGATTATTACTTGTTTAACTTATCTTCCAATCTCGTAATTTAAAAGGCAAGATCCTGCGTTGTTCGCGTAGTGGAAAACAAAAGGCATAGTCATAGTGATAAGAAAAATGGATCAAAATGGAAGGGAAGAGAAAGTAGAGAATGGTTTAGATATGGAAATTGCAGATGATGATAACAACAAATACAAGAAACCAGAAGGAGAGGAAGAAGGAGAGGAATCAGTGGAGAGGATATTTGCAAAACAAGAAGTGCCATCATGGAGAAATCAGCTGACATGGAGGGCCTTTGGGGTGAGCTTTATACTGAGCGTATTGTTCAGCTTTATAGTGATGAAGCTGAACCTCACAGCAGGAATTATTCCTTCCCTTAATGTCTCTGCTGGCCTCTTGGGGTTTTTCTTTGTGAAGACATGGACAAGGTTCCTGGAAAATTGTGGCCTCTTGAAGCAACCATTTACCAGACAAGAGAACACTGTCATCCAGACATGTGTTGTGGCCTCCTCTGGCATCGCCTTTAGCGGTAACAATTTTGATGTTACTATGATGTACTAACTTTGATTTGTATGCTTTTATCTTTCATGTTAGAGCCTGATCATTCTATTCTTTAATATACAAATAGGAGGATTTGGAAGTTACCTGTTCGGAATGAGTGGACGCATTGCCCAGGAATCAGCTGATCAACCTAGCGCGAAAGATATCAAAGATCCAGCTTTGGGATGGATTATTGGTTTTCTCTTTGTTGTTAGTTTTCTCGGTCTCTTCTCGGTGGTGCCTTTACGGAAGGTACTAACGCAACGAAGACTTATCTTTCTTGATCTGTAATATGAATATTGCACAAATGTTTGAAACAAATTGTTGGTTTGTCTTTCCATTCTTGATCTGCAAATCTCGTAACCCAATTGGTTTCAGATAATGGTCATAGACTTCAAATTAACATATCCGAGTGGAACTGCGACTGCTCATCTTATCAATAGCTTCCACACCCCTGAAGGAGCCAAGCTAGCTAAGTAAGAGCACTGAGTACTGAGCTTGTATTGCTTGGTTTTTGTGAAGATGACATGAAAATTAGGACATTTTATCATCTTGATTTTGTCTGTTCTATACTTTCGTAGGAAACAAGTAAGAGCTCTCGGAAAGTTCTTCTCCTTCAGCTTTTTATGGGGTTTCTTCCAGTGGTTTTTCAAGGCTGAAGACAACTGTGGATTTGCCAACTTCCCTACATTTGGACTCAAAGCATATGACAACATGTCAGCACATTTCTTGATTTCTTTTCTTATTCTTCGTTTTGAATTAAGAAACATGTACTGGTCATGAAAAAGTTGTCTTCATTACCAAGGTACGTTGTGCTTCCATATACTTTCTTGAATGCTTTGGCTAATTCATTGTCATGGTCTTTTCTACAGGTTTTTCTTCGATTTCTCAGCAACATATGTCGGAGTAGGAATGATTTGTCCATACATTATTAATGCATCTGTCTTGCTTGGAGGAATTCTTTCATGGGGTCTAATGTGGCCTCTGATAGAAACTAGAAAGAATGATTGGTATTCTGCAGAGCTTAGCCCGAAAAGTTTACATGGTCTTCAAGGTTACAAGGTATGTACATTTCTGATATGCTTCTTGCTTCTTGAAAGCATTCACCCTTCATGGAAATTACCGTAAGGCTTAAATTCTGATTTCAGGTATTTATATCCATTGCCATGATCCTGGGGGATGGTCTGTACAACTTCTGCAAGGTACTAAGCCGAACCCTCATTGGCTTATATATTCAACTCCAAGGCAAAGACCCCAAAATGGCTCTTCCAGTTGATGGCAGTCCTCCTCCCAAGACCTTGACGGTCTCCTACGATGACCAACGTCGCACCCAACTATTTCTAAAAGATCAAATTCCGACATGGTTTGCTGTTGCAGGTTACGTTGTTATTGCTGCCGTCTCTACAGCTACTCTTCCACACATCTTTCCCCAACTGAAGTGGTACTACATATTGGTCATCTATGCTTGTGCACCAACTTTAGCATTCTGTAATGCTTACGGATGTGGATTAACGGATTGGTCCCTCGCATCCACATATGGAAAACTAGCCATTTTCACAATTGGGGCATGGGCTGGAGCAGCACATGGTGGAGTTTTAGCAGGATTAGCAGCATGTGGAGTCATGATGAACATTGTCTCAACAGCCTCAGACCTGATGCAAGATTTCAAGACAGGCTATCTAACCCTGGCTTCACCTAAATCCATGTTTGTCAGTCAAGTCATCGGCACAGCAATGGGTTGTGTAATCTCTCCATGCGTCTTTTGGCTCTTCTACAAGGCTTTTGATGACCTCGGCCTTCCTGGCAGTCAATATCCCGCTCCCTATGCTGTTGTGTACCGTAACATGGCTATATTGGGGGTAGAGGGTTTCTCAAGTCTACCAAAGAATTGCCTTAAGCTTTGTTACATCTTCTTCTGTGGAGCTATTCTCATCAACATATTCAAGGATGTAATGGAGAGGAAATGCAAGAAATTTGCAAAGTTCATTCCACTTCCAATGGCAATGGCGATACCGTTCTATATCGGGCCATATTTTGCCATTGATATGTGTGTTGGAAGCTTGATTTTGTACGTTTGGGGAAGGATAAACAAGGCCAAGGCAGATGCTTTTGCACCAGCTGTAGCTTCTGGTTTAATTTGTGGGGATGGAATATGGACTTTGCCTAGCTCAATACTTGCTCTTGCAGGGGTTAAAGCACCAATTTGTATGAGGTTCTTCTCTAGGGCAACCAGCACCAGGATTGATAACTTCTTAGGATCCTAGTCATAAGAGCCTCATACATGGACATGCTTGTTGGTGCATCAATGGACATTTAAATATCCTTCCACAGTATTTTATTCCTGCTTTCCCTCTTCCTCCCATGTGTTGTAAAATACTTGAGTGATCTGTAAATTAACATTTTCCACCTTATCAGTAACACCTCTGTTCAATATATATGTATCCATATCCTTAATTCTCAATCCCCAACATGGTTGCCTAAATCGCACTAAAACGAGGAAGAAAAAATTTCATTCATTACAGCAAGGCAGCAACAATGTTGAGTAGATTTGTGGAGTTTATTGAGGTTTCTTAATAAAATCTGTAAAAGGACATTGACGAGGAAGAGGCAATATCAGCAGTTGTCTCAAGAGCCAACTAGCAATAGTGAGTTAGTGACTAACATAGAACACAACAAATTTAACTCAACCGAACCCCAATCACAGGGCCCTTACCCTCATTGCAAATGACTATAGTATAATTAAGGAAATTGGCAAATCAACAAATGAGAAGTCCCTGGCTTTTGAATCGTACAACAAAGAAAACCCCATTCATGAAATTTGTTCCTGAATTTGACTCATCGTATGGGCTGAGCAAAGCTGCATACCGACTGATTCTTCTTCTAATATTGATTTGAACCTTATGTTTGCCAGTTCCAAAGCCATTATCAGAAATGGATGAATAAATTTGCATCTGGAACAGAACCAAGAAATTCTATCCAGACATATTGCATCATGCCTTCCCTACAGACGAGAATTTTGGATGTTCAAATGCCTATATGCAAGTTCAAGGTTTCCTTTGGTATTTCCATCCACTCAAGTTGAGTTACAATCTCAGGCTTCCCAATCTTCATCACTTCCTTCAGTACCCTGAGAAAATGTATAGTACAACGAACTTAGGAAAACCAACCCTATAAATGCCAACATATACGAGAATGCCCACTCACCAACAAGTGTCAAGGGATAATACTGACAATTTTGCTTCAATTAACAAGATTGCAGTAATTGAAACATCAAATTTCTGCACATTTTCATGTCACATAAATTTGAACTCTGAAGTTTGCAAAACAATGTAAAAGTACATGAACTTGATGGAATGTCACCTGTGATGAGCTTGAGAATTCTTCAATGTCATCATCTTCAACCTGCATGGTTTTTGTAATCATTAGTCAACACATCAATATACAAAGAAAAGGAAAACATTGATCCTCAAACAAGATCCATTAACAGTGAGCTTTCTAAATGAAGGCATTGACTTCTAGAGCATTAGCCAACAGGTTGAGGTTTGCCATAATTGAGAAGAAAAAAGTGAAGAAAAAGGAAAACGATCGCACAGTGAAGTCCCAAAACAATTCCATGTAAGTAATGATAAAGATTCATTCCATTGTGAAAAATAATAAAACATGGATGCCAATTTCAAAAAAACAAAAACAAAACAAAGAAAGAAATTGATACTCTAGCACTTTTAGGACTGAGACTTCCTTTCAGCACATGGATACATGCCTACTGGCTATTTGTCAAATTAAGAGAGGCATTTCCGAGAGTTGAGGAATCTAATCATAAGGTTTTCATCCTTGAATGAATAGGAAAAAAAAAGAGAAACATGCTCTTGTTTTCTTCTACACAAATTGAGGAAATCATTTATAAATATAAAACAATTCATACCTCATTCACTTTCTTCTTTGCCTTGGATCCCGTCCCTATGATAACATCAGAATCAATGGTTAGATAAATTTGCTGAAGCTGCCTAATTATTTAGGAATATCAACCTAGGCTAAGCATACTGAGGTTTAGAATGAAGAATCACCAAGACGTCAACATGGGTAAAATATTTTAAATTGAGTAACCTTCATTATATGCACAGGACATTTGTGCATACATGCACATGTCTGCATGAGAAAACTCATTGGTTTCTTTAAAAAAATACATAATGCCGAAAAATTCACAGGGCTAAAAATGTGTGCCTTTCCCAAGTATTATGTACGGTAACATCTTTAGATGCACTGATCTACGCACCATACAAAATGGACTAGGAAACTTCAAAAAATAACACAGTAAATCCTTTTTGAAATATGTTTTTTAAAACAAAAATAAAATCCTCATCAAGACAACACCTGTAATTGTAAAACTTTTAAACAATCAGAGCAAGAGAGTAACCAGCTTTTTTCCCTTCAGTCACTGTTCCTCTTTTCCTAGGTGCTTCAACCTGCAACACGAAATGCATACATTGCACAAGTTGAGTCCAAATTGCTCCATGACAAGCAGTTCTAACTATGTAAGGAAAAGAAGATCCAAAACTGAAATTGGAGAAGAGAGTGAAGAAGATCAGAATTCAAAGCTAGCTCTCACCAGATCGATCTTCCTTTTCAAATCAGTTTTCTGCAACTTCTGATCAGAAACTGTGGAATACCAAAAGTACATATCTTCTGAATCTTCAACTTTCAATATTGCATACTAAGAAAAGAAACAGGAAAGGTAGAAACCTTTTGATGATGAGGATTTCCTTGAATTTCTCGGTGTCTCCTGGTCATGGAAAGGAATAATTCTTGTTAAAAAATTTTAACAGACTTAATTTTATTCAAATTCATCCTAGTAATAAGATATTGTTAGCAGTGACGAAAATAGTGGGGAAAGTGGACATGAATGAGAAAATTTTGATATGAAATAAGGATATAATTGGATAAGGCTGGATGGAGGGTTTAGCAGTCATGACTCCCTCTGAACAATTAGTCCCCTTATATTATGCTAACGATTGCTAGTAATAGATAAACACGAAGCTTAAATTCAAACAAGAAATCTTACACACAGATTTGCATGTATGCATAGTACCATGCATAAATAGCATACATGTGCTACATGTATGCCCTACCCATAAGAAGGCACACCCAGAAATGATAAAACTACTGCTGTTGCTTTATATAGACCTTATTGAAAAGGGACAAGTTTACCTAGACAAGTGCATTCATACAACTCTAAACTCTAGCATGTCGCACCTATATGGTTCTATTCAGTGACTGCAGCAAAATACTACAGATTATAGCCTCTCAACAAGTTCTGACTAGACAGCATATTTAGCTATTAGCCTCAAAGTTGTCCAACCTAACCTTTTCCATCACTTTCTTCTTTTCCTGCACTTTCTTGAACAACGTGGATATGGTTGACTGAACAAGTGAACCATGACTATTATTCAAGTTTTCCTTAGGTATCGTCACTGAAGCAGCAGACTCAGAAAGCTTTTTAGATTTGGTTATAGATGCTTGAATTTTCTCAGAAAGATGATTCCCTTCTCTAGAACTTTCACTTTCAATGTCAAGAATTATACCAGAGGACATGTTAGTTTTCACCTGGGAAATGGAAGACAGATCAGGGAATCAAATGATCAGTAAGGAATGCTTCAATAAGTAAATGAAAGACCAATAGAAAAAATATTTCCTATGGCAGCAGCGGAAGCAAAGAAATTAGACAAAAATGTAAAACTGAAAGCTTGCAATAGCAGAAGCATATGGAATGCCATGCTGACTGATCAAATTACATGAAACTATGATAGTATCAACCTTATGATTTCTTAATAAAATATCAAGCATTCTGCTTACTTTATTTTCCTCCTCCTCCTCCACCCCCAAGGCATCAGGACTTCCTTCAGCAGAATCATCTCCCGAGGAAACTTCAGTAAACCTGATTCAGCAATAGGCTGAAGATGAATTACACTACCATATTCCTAAAATGCAAGGTTAACTGGAGATTTACTAAAATAGAAACTTGAACAGCAGATAAATAAGAAATGGCAAACAAATGTGTCACAGAAACTGCACCAATTTATCATTAGGGAAAATTGATATTGCTACTTAGGACAATCAGTGACCGTTGCTATACCGAACTCCGCAAGATGATTTTTATTTTAGTTTTCCCTTCTAGAGAGGTATTCAAGATTAGCCTTTGTTTAACAAGATCACAAAAGGAAAATGAAATAGTAACCATCAATAAGAATCCAGACAATTGCTTCATTAGAGAAACAGCAAGCGTACTCAATAATACAAACTCAGTATTTAGAACAATGAGAAAATCCAGCAGCTACCATCATCTTTACACAATCTAAGCAGTGTATGTAAGTATGTATTAAGCAAAAGCAAAGCCATTACTTGAATTTTTTCCCAGAAGTTCTTGCAGATTGCCGAATTGGTGTAGTTTCATTCAAATCTTTAAAATCATTGTTATCATCTGATAAATCATCATCAAGCTCAGTTTCAGGAGACTCTTCTTTTACATATTTGGTTCCACCACTCTTTTGAAGTACTTGCTTATTGACAGATCCTGCTCCTGCCCCACCTTTAAAATCACATTCAACACCTTTTCCCTGAAACCAACAATCAAATAAGAAAAAACAGATTACCAAGTATATCTTCCATAACCCTTTCTTTCAAAAATATAACAAAAAAGAAAAAAAGGACAGACATAAATAAAAAGAAACAACCTCAAACAGTTCGTTGGGAAAATCAAGTTTCAATTCTTCGGGGTTCTCTTCTTTCGTTCCAATCCACCATGCCTCAGAAAATATAATCTAGGCTCATCACCAAATGGACAAATTACTTATCACACTTACAAGACAATGAGTAAAGTTTGCAAACAAACAACAGGTTAGCTAAGTTAAAAGAAGACAGAAAGAAACATACCATGTGATCAAAATAATCCTCACACATAACATTCTTTCCACTCCTAGAGAATTGCAATGTCAAATATCTATTCTTTGGATGCAAAATTGTCCCAAACAGCTTCATCTGTCCCTGCAAAACAAAAACACAAACAATATGTTATTCATTCGCAAACCCCATTCCACCACCAACAAAAACCAAACTCACAATGACCCACAAATGGAAGCACAAAAACAAACAAAACCCAGAAGTGTTTTTAAGAACCTGAGGGAAATCGAGGTAAAGAACAGGGTTTTTAGAGGACAAGTCTTTGAGCTCGCCAATCTTGCCACCTCCATTAATAGGAGCAAGAAGACCAGGAAATGAAAACAAAAACCTGTTCTTTCTTTGAGATTTCCTAATAATATCTTTACCATGGTGTTTTGCAACAGTTTTTGACGGGTTCAATGAATATGGAGCCTTGACTTGTGCGTCTGATACTATGTTGTTTGTTATGGCAAGTTTTTTCAATCTTTTTCTCTCTAACACATCCGGGTTTTCTCTGTTAGAATTGCTGGCTTCTGTCTTCTTGGATTTCACCATTTTTTTTCCCTTCTCATTGACGATGAAGATCTCCGGGTTTCTCACAAAAGGGTTTCTTTTTCTTGCGTTTGGGAGGCGGGAAGCTGAGAATTTTGCCTCCCTTTTCGGCTGCAAGGTGCTGGAGATTGAGGGCTTTTGCTGGTGGCTTTTGTTCTGGGCTAAGGTAGGATTTGAACATTGAAGTCTGGCTTCAAATTGGCCCAAAGCTCGAGAAAACAATGGGATTGGCTCATGAGTCGTGAATAAATACTTTGGTTTTATTAAAAAAATAAATAAATTTTCAACTGATTGGAAGAATTTTATAATATATTTTTTAATCAGGTTCTCATACATTGTTAACACAATTTTTTTCGAAAACTCAAAATATAGAAGATATTAAAACGTGTATAGATAGATATAAAATAAATTTATATTTATAATCGTTTTGGAATGAATTTTTATATTTTTTAAAATAAAAAAGTAAAAAAAAAAACATGATTTTTCCACCTCAATTATTTTTATTTATTTTATCACTGATACCGTAACTAAAAAATATGTAAGAGATGGTTAGATTTTAAAATTTAAGAATTTATATTTATGAGGTTTAGCAAAAACTTTTTCTCATCGCCATTGAATTGAAAATCTATTTTTTTTTATATGAAGCTATGTATGGAAATGGTTTAGAGTTTAACTAGTTCTTCTATTGTCTATTTAATGCATATATTTTTTAATCAAATTGGCTTTTAGTGACATGTAATTGCCGATTTGGCATGAAAACAAATAAGAGAAAATTTGGTAAAAAACCATATATGCTGAAATGATTTTTTATAAAATAAATTAGTTTTATCATCAGTGATTTCGATCGAGCTATTTCATTAATATTTCACACGCCTATCATGTTTTAAATTTCATTGCTTCAAATTATTATTTTATTATTATTATATAATAAAAAATATAAAAAAATTAATTTATTATCGATTCAATATTAAAAAATAAAATTTAATAAAAACCCCACGTTAAATAATAAAAAAATAAAGCTTAGTATGATGTTTTAAGCTTGAAAATTTTTTATCTAACTCTTTAATTAATATTTAGTCAACTAACTAAACTTGCATCTCAAATTATCAATTTTATTGGGTCGAATTAACTTTTTTATTATTATATAATAAAAACTATGAAATTAATTTATTATCAACCATGTACTAATTAAAGAATAAAATTTCATTAAAACCACAAACTAAATAATAAAATTAAAAAAAATATATCTAAAAAATAAGAGAAAAAGAGGCACTAAGACAAATAAAAAAAAACTTAGCTGGGTTGAGCCGGATCTAGACCTGCATGCTTGACCCATATATTTCATCCCTTTTTTTCTTAGAAAGAAAAAAAAAATCTAGGACATGAAACTTATATCCAAATGATTAAAAAATATATATTAATTTTATCAACTTTTTAGGAAAAAAATAATTTATGACGCCTCAAAGTCTTAAACCCGGACCTCACATTATTTTTGTGAGTTTGCTGAGCTACGACATAGAACTTGTAACCAAAGAATTTAAAAACTATGTCAACATGTTTCACTAAGTGAAACTTAATCCATTCGGTTTAGCTATTTTAATAATTAGAGGAATATTTAAACCATAGACATGCAATGTGAAATATTGTTCTTCGGGTAAGCATATGTCCCAAAAACTAAGTACGTAGAAGCTCAATAGAGGCTTTAGCTCATTTATTAATTAACACGCCGAGTTTAGATATGAAAAAGGAAATTGAAGGCAAGTCAGGTCCAAATTAACCTAGTATATCAAAAACATTTTTATTTTTTTAAAATTGTAAGGCTTTAGAACCCATCCTTAAACGTAGTATTTCACTTGTGAGAGTGTAAGATTTCAAGATTTAAAGAAAAAGAAAGGCTTGATAGAAACATACAACCTAATATTGTCCCGAGGTAAATTATTACAATGCGAACTTTGTCGTCCACCTCTGTAATGCTCATCTTATTCTGTCTCTGAAGAAGGGAGGGAGAGCGATAGAGGAGGCGGCAGTTCTATTACCACCACGACCTACCTATAGGCCATTTAATATATGGCAGAGATAATCAGATATAGTTTAATTGATGAGATTTTAAATTTGATTTTTAAAATCACAGTTTAAATATGATAAACTTCAGGATTATTATAGACTTATATAATTATTAATTTTATAATCTCGAAAGATTAATTAAAATACGTATAAATTGATTCGAATACCTACAATTAAAATATTTTTGATAGAGATAGATCTTAATCACTAACCAGCCATTGTATAATGAATTTTATTCAAAATGATAGCCAACAAAGAGGAATGCAATGTCTTGCCAACCCCAACCGACCCTTTTCAGCGCAAAAGCTTTCGTTATATGTTCCTCAGCAACAGCCTAGAAATGAGATAGCCCACCATGCCAGTGCAGGAGATCATGAATTGAAGTGATCTGTTTCATGGAAGAAGGCCTTTAAATACTATAACTGAGTTGGCTATTATTAATGCACTGGCTTTAAACCTTTGTCTCATTGATCATGCCACCAAACATATGATATAGTTGACTAAAAGTGACTTAATTTGAGATGTTTTCAGAGATTCTTAAGGCGTGCAAAAACAGTGCGGTTTCGGGTGTGTTTAGAAGTATGGTTATTATTGTTTTTTAAAGTGTTTTTCATCTAAAAATACATTAAAATAATATTTTTTTATTTTAAAAAAATTATTTTTGATATAAGCTCATCAAAACGATTTAAAAATACTAAAAAATTATTAATTTTAAACAAAATAAAATAAAATTTTTAGGAATACAAGTTAGACCGCATTCCCAAATGATACTTTTATTTAGCTATGCACGCAGTTTCCACCGCGTAGCCAAATGGGCTCTAGGAAGAATTCTACTATACCATACCATAACTGATATTTTTGTTTTATTCATGGAGCAAATGTTGCTATGCAAAACAACACCATAACAAGTGACAATTACATGTAAAATAAGAAAATCGAAGTACCAACAGCATCGTAGATGACCAACATGACAGAGTCCTAAACTAGACCAAGTAAATTTCATGCTTAGTTCCATGACTCAACAAGCTTCGACAGTGCCACATGAGAAGAACCACCTTCAATCATTGCAGCCTTGGCTGCATTTTTCATAGCAAGTGCTCTCTCCCTAATCAATATACCTTCATCAGACACCATCAATCCTCTAAGATTCTTCTCCACCTCATCAGCACTTACAAATCCATCTTCAGACTCGTTCATTGGCAAAGCAAGCTTCATTTCCTCCACTAGCACTGCCCTATTCAGCCTTTGCTCTGCATACAATGGCCAAGCCACCAATGGCACACCAGCACACACCGCTTCAAGTGTAGAGTGTGGTAGAGAATTATGCAGGCTACAAAGTTTTGTAAGGTAAGGCAAGAGCGTTTGTTATTTATTTATTAAAAAATGTACCAACAATGTACTTGGTGATAATATTGATCAATCAAGGAAGCACAAGTAACACGACATTGACAAATAATAATAATAACAATAATAATAGATTACAATGATTGAAATAAGGTAGAACATAAAAATCTAATGTCATGAAGAGAAAGCTTTATTACAATTTACTTATTTAAAAAATTTATAATATCTTAAATAAATTTAAAAACCAACTTAAATAAATTAGAAAATCAAAAAAATTAAAAAAAATCATAAAAATTATAAATAAACTAAGAAAAATAAAATTATAAAAGAAACAAATTATCCTAAATAAAATAAAATAATAATAATTATCAAAAAAGTTTTTTTAATAATAGTAATAAAATGTAACGAAGAAACGTGGAAGCATAACAGTGTCGAACTCCATGCCATAAATGTTCAATGATGAAAGTTGTGTATGATTCTTCAGATTCTGTATCTTGACAGAAATTATATACGAAGTTAGATATATTAACAATTATCGTAGCAAACTTACTAAGGAATCATTTTTTATATATATTAAATATAAAAAATTATATAAATCTAAAGTGAAATAAAATTGAAAATCAGCAAGTTAAAATATACAAGTACAAGTGAACAAAAAGAACAAACTCTCTTGAACAAGCAAATACAACAGCAACAAAAAAGAAATTCCCTTAAACAAACAAATACAACAAAAAAAAACAAACAATCGAATACAACTTAAAATAACTGTGTATGATTCTTTAGATTTTATATCTTGATAGAAATTATATAAGAAGTTAGATATATAATTAATTATCATAACAAACTTACTAAGTAATTATTTTTATATGATTTGTTGTTGTCGGATTTTAGTAAGGATACATATCTCTTTTTTTCTTTGATAAAAAAAATATTCTTTAAAAAAAATAGAAAGAAGAATTGACACAGACTATGGAAAAAAAACATAAATGTCAATTGAGCTAAATGCTATGCTGGCTGCTTAACTAAATTGCTCCATTTGTCATGTTTTTCTTGTCAATAATTCTTATATTAGAGACCCTTTTTGCAAATAATAAAAGATTTTATCAGTAAAGAAAATTTATTATATGATTTGTCATGTAATTTTGAATTTTTTTTCTTACCATTACTAGAAAGGTTCTCAGAATATTTCCATATATATATATATATATATATTTTGAAATCGATACATGAATGATGTCACACACCTCATATTTATATTGGGCTGGATCGTTTTGAATAATATATAAACAATGACTAAAAATTATTTTATAAATTATGCAAATAACGACGATACATCGACCCAATTCATTTGTCTTTCCATGACTCAACAAGTTTAGACAAAGCCACCCGAGAAGACCCACCCTCGTTCAATGCAGCCTTTGCTGCAATTTTCATGGCTATGGTTCGCTCCCTAATCAACTTACCTCCCTCCGACTCCATCAACCCTAGAACTCGCTCCTCCACCTCGGCCGAACTCACTAATCCGTTATCAGATTCATTCATCGGCAATGCAAGTTTCATTTCCTCCACCAACAAGATCCTGTTGACCCTCTGCTCTGCGTATAGTGGCCAAGCCACCAATGGCACACCTGCGCAAACTGCTTCCAGCACCGAGTTCCATCCACAATGACTTACGAAACCGCCTACCGATGGATGGTTCAGCACTGCTACTTGCGGAGCCCAAGACTTCAGCACGAGTCCCCTATCCTTGGTTCGATCCAAGAAATCTTCAGGGAGCAATGAGTCTAAATCAATGTTTGGATGTGCCGATAGTGCCAGGCTTTTTTTATCAGAAGGTGGATTCCGAACCACCCACAAGAACCTGTGCCCACTTCTCTCCAACCCGAAAGCCATTTCTCTTAACTGTTCCTTGGAGAACAGCCCCAAACTACCAAAACATAGAAAAACAACACTTCCAACTGGTTGCGAGTCCAGCCATGTTAGACACTCCAGCGTAGTACCATTGCGAGTGCCTGCATCATCTTTAGGACCTTCAGTGGCTATCAATGGTCCGACACAGTAAATTGGGGGTGTGCGATTATTGGGTACACATAATCCCTCGGATGTTGTTTTCACAGCTCTGGCTTCAAGTGATGCAAAAGTGTTTACAAAAATACCTGCCGATTCGGGAAAGCTGCTTGAGGAATCTAAAAAGTATTTATAGGCCTTATAGTCGCGATGAAGTACCGGTATTGGCATGTCAGACGATGGAATTGGTGGAACACCGGGAATATGGAGAAGGGACTTTAGATCTTTAAGACTTTTTGTGGTGGTGTTATGAATGGTTGGGAAATAAAGGAAAATAGCGAGAACACCAGCACCAGAAGTGAAGAAGTGGTAGCCAGGGATATTGAGTTCCTTGGCAACAGAGAGAGCAGCACAGCAAAAGAAGTCCACGACAAGGCCATGAATGGTGTGGTTTTTGGAAATGGACAGTAGTTCTTCACGAACGTGAGGATTGCTGAGGCGAAGGACCTCAAAAGTGAGTTCTTCAAGATGGGTGGTTTTTGTAGAAGGGAGGATTACAGTAGGAAGATGGTGGAATTTGATCGAGGGAATGGTGGCAGCAACGTTGGCAATGTATGGGGCAGTGGAGCCAGAATCATAGGGCACAGAAGTGATGAGTATGTGAATAGAAAGGGAAGGTTTTTGGGTCAATAAGAGTTTCCCTAGCTCCACCATAGATATCAAATGGCCAATAGGTGGTGATGGGTACAGAACTATGGCCTCCTCCATGGCTGCTCGTACCTTTCCTATACCTCTGTGTACTTGGAGTGACAGAAAGAGGGAGAGCAAGCAATCTGTGTGGAGCAGTTTCAAAAAGAAAGGAATATGGTCACAAACTGCATCTGAGCATGAAATAGGGTCAGATACATGTTGTTCCACCAAAGTTTTCAATGATTTGTTCATATACCTACTAGATAATTGCTCTCCAAGTTTTTCATCGTAGCAACCTACCAGTCAAACCTAAAATTCTTGAAAATAATAATTTAAGCAAATATTGTAGTCAGCACTGACGTCAGAATCCATGTCTTTTAGACTTTTAGTAGCCAAGATACATCTTCTAAATTTTGAAGGCAAAAGAAGACAATTGCCTTTATCATTCCTTGACACGTAGCTACATAACGCAGACCACCGCTTCATAAGTGTTCTCAGAGAAGGAAAAAATCGAGACCGACTCATTAATTTAAGTGGATTTAATAAGTTAGTATAATTTTGATAATATAAATAAAAAATATACTAATAATAAATAAATTGAAAAAAAAAAGATAAAGAAAACCGATTTGAGTCCATCCATGTGGTGATGGGGTACAGAACTACTGCCTCCTCCATTGCTCTCCCTCTTGAGAGATAAAACAAAAACAAGCACCGTATAAGTAGAGGATGGAGTGTGGGAGAGAATTAAGTAGGCTACAAAGTTTTGTTAGGTAAGGCAAGCGTTTATTATTTATTTATTTATTTTTAAAGAAATGTACCAATAATTTATTTGCTGATAATTAAGGGTGTATAAAAAATTAAAAAACTGATTAAATTAAAAAAACAAAAAAAATAATTAAAAAAATCAAATCGTAAAAAAAAATCGATTAAATTGATTAAATTTTTTTTTAAAATTTTTAATTTGATTTGATTTTGATTTAATAAATCTAAATTTAAAACAATAAAACCAAACCAATCTGGTTAAATAAATAAAAATTCACTTTATAATTTTTAACCCTAGCATCTCTTTACTCCTTACCCCGCAGCCCTCTCAAGCCGCCCCCAGCCCTCCCAAATCTCTCACACTCTCAGCATTCAGATCTCAATCTCTCACACTCTCAGCTTGATAAAAAATAATTTTCCCATCATTGTACAAAACTTCACAGATCTAATCGTCTAACAAGTTTTCAATCTTCATCTTGCAAATTGGTAGATCTTCAACAAGGCTTGGAGAAGTGTTGGGCTCCTCGTAGATAAGCTTTTGTTAATTATGAACCAATCTCTTAACGTTCATCTTTTCTCTAAAAACAGTTCAATTAGATGCTCTAATATTTACAAGCTGCTGTGGCTGCTTCTTTGTCACGACTGGAACCTAAGAAGATGGGGGCTAACACAGAAGAAGAGGGATTTAATTCAAATCAAGCATAAAACGACAGCGTTGGGAGGAAGCGGCAAGGAATTTAAACATGAGTTAAACGGTTGCGTTTCAGGCAGCCCGGATGTTTCTAAATAAAACTAGTTGAAGCCACGTGTAATGGCTAGGTGAAATATAGAAGCAAAGGAACGTTTTGGAATTATGTTAAATACCCTGAGAATGTAACAGATAAATCAATCAATATAACAGAATCCAGTATTCTCTCCTATTTTCCCTCGTTCTCCTTCAGTGTGTTAGGGGAAAAATCCATGAAGAACGCATGACACGTTCTTCCTCCCCTCTTCTAAACTTCTTCTCTTCTTCCATGGTATTTTGATCATCCTCTAGAAAACAAACTCGCAGCAAAGTGGTATCAGAGCCTCATCTTTGGACCTCCACAACATGCCTCCAGAGACCAGGTCCCAAGATGTGAGAAGGTGTGACGATTCCTTGGAAGCTGCTAACCAAAGAATCAATGGGATAGAAATTAAACTGAATACACAGTCGGATGATCTTGGCCAACTCAAAGCTATGATAAAAGAAATAGCTACCCAGCAGATTGCCATAAAACATACCTTGCAAACTCTCACGGGAGAGACCAGTTCCTCCCAACAGCCTCATGCTCCTCAACCGCCTACAACAACATGCAGTCAGGGGTGGAGTGGGGAGGGTTCGCATGGATCATACAGATTCCACAAACCCAAGAGAAACTTTCCTACCTTTGAAGGCGAAGATGTGCATCAATGGTTGTATAAATGCAACCAATATTTCGACCTTGAAGAAATAGCAGAACCAGACAAACTGAAGCTAGCATCCTACTACCTAGATGGATTGGCACTGTACTGGCACCAGAACTTCGTAAGGAACTTGGAAGGACAAGAAACAACTTGGGTAGATTATGTTGAAGCCCTGTGCTGCAGGTTTGGAGGACAAAAGGACCCCTTGGAGGAGTTAACTGAACACAAACAAGCTGGTGATCTAGAAAGCTACATCAAGGAGTTCGATATGCTATGGAATAGAGCTCAGGTATCAGAAAAACAAGCCTTAGTATTTTTCTTGGGAGGATTAGAAACTGAGATTAAGAACTTAGTGAAAATGTTTGAACCCAAATCTCTCAGACAAGCATATAACCTAGCTAGACTCCATGATAACACCCTAACCTACAGAAAAAACACCCCCCATTACACTAAGCTTCCAGCTCAGGCAAACACTTACCAACAGACCCCAAGACCAGCATACCCCACAATCTCCAATAAATCAACTGCCAGCTCCACCTTCACTGCTTTTAAATCCCCCCAAGCTGCCTTACTACCCACTCCTAACAAGACACCATTCAACAACACTACTGCTAACCCTAACCCCAGACCTTCCAGACCTATTAGAACTAGGGAGATGGACGAGCGAAGAGCCAAGGGATTATGTTTTTGGTGTGACGAAAAATTTGTACCAGGACATAGGTGCAAAAATCAAAAGCTATACTCACTATGCATCATCGAAGATGAAGAGGAAGACTTGGAAGAGGAGGAAACCATTGAAACCATAAATGTTGAAACTCTTACCCCTCATCTGTCATTACATGCATTGCAGGGCACCACAGGATGTCACACCATCAAAGTATGGGGCAAACTGGACAAATGCCCAATATTCATTTTGATTGACTTAGGCAGCACTCACAACTTCCTTAATGCCAACCTCGCCAACAAACAGAATTGTCTCCTGACCCCCATCAAAACCATGCTAGTAGAAGCAGCCAATGGTGGCACCATGTCCTGTGCTAAACTCTGTAAGAACCTGCAATGGAAAATGCAAGGAGTTCAGTTTCAGGCTGATGTTTTTGTAATGGCATTACAAAACTATGATATGGTCCTGGGCATACAATGGTTGAAGTTACTAGGCAATGTGTTAGCCAATTACAAAGATAAATGGATGACTTTTTGGTGGCAGGGCAAAGAAGTGACTCTAAAAGGGGACAACCCTAAGCTCACTCAGTCCATTCGACTGGAAGAGTTAAATGGCCTACTCACCAATAAAACCCTGTTGACAGAGGTGAACATTTGCAGTCTACGAGTACTGGAGGTGGATGGCAAAGCACTCAACTCCCAGAAAGGGTACCCTCTTGCCCAGGATGCAGAGGATTTTCCATTGCAGACATTGTTGGACACATATCACCATGTTTTCAGAGAACCGGTGGGATTACCTCCTGTCAGAGAACATGACCACAGGATACCCCTGAAGGATGAAAACCTGACAGTCAATCTAAGACCATACAGATACTCAGGGTTGCAGAAGGATACCTTAGAGAAAATGGTGGCCGAAATGCTAGACGCTGGGATTGTTCAACCAAGTCATAGTCCTTTTGCTTCTCCAGTGGTGCTAGTCAAGAAAAAAGACCAGACTTGGCGGTTCTGTGTGGATTTTTGAGCTCTCAACAGACTGACTGTGAAAGATAAGTATCCTATCCCCATTATTGATGAATTATTAGAAGAATTGGAAGGAGCAGCCATTTTCTCTAAAATTGACTTAAGGGCAGGATACCACCAAATTCGAATGGACCCTAAAGATGTGTTTAAAACAGCATTTCGCACTCACAATGGCCATTTTGAATTCCTTGTCATGCCCTTTGGCCTCTCTAATGCCCCAGCAACTTTCCAAAGTTTAATGAATGACATCTTTAGGCAACATTTACGGAAGTTCATTCTAGTTTTCTTTGACGATATATTGATTTATAGCAAGAACAGGGTAGACCATTTGCATCACCTCACTGTGGTGTTTGAACTGTTATGTGCAAACCAACTGGTTGCAAGGAAAGAGAAGTGTGTATTTGGCAGCAGTCAGATGGAATATTTGGGCCACGTGATCACCAAAGAAGGAGTGGCCACCGACCCTAATAAGGTAGTAGCAATGGTGAATTGGCCTATTCCCACTAACATCAAACAACTGAGGGGGTTTTTGGGGTTGACCGGATACTATAGAAAATTTGTGAAGGGATATGGGGAACTCTGCAGGCCCCTTACTCAACTGTTGAAGAAAGGCTCCTTCAACTGGACAAACTCAGCCACTATGGCCTTCAAGCAATTAAAAAGAGCCATGTCTAACCCCCCGGTGTTGGCACTGCCTAACTTCGACAAGACTTTTGTTGTGGAGATAGATGCATCAGGAGTGAGAATGGGGGCGGTTTTGATGCAAGAAGGACATCCACTCGCTTTTATAAGCAAGGCGCTGGGACCTCGACAGCTAAATCTATCAGCATATGAACGTGAGCTATTAGCTATTGTCTATGCTGTCAATAAATGGAAGCATTACCTAAGAGGAAGGCATTTCTTAATCAGAACAGATCACTCAAGCCTCAAATTCCTACTCGATCATAAGGCGACTCATGAGGCACAACAGGTTTGGTTAACTAAACTCTTAGGCTTTGATTATGAGATAGAGTACAGGAAGGGCAAAGACAACTTAGCAGCGGATGCCCTCTCCAGGATCTCAAGTGCTGAATTGAGTGCCTTAACTCTATCCTCGATTTCCACCAACCTCATGGAGGAAATCAGACAGACTTGGACAGCTGATCCAAACTTACAGAAGATCATTGAGGAGTTGAGAAAGGATGCCAATTCGCATCCTGCCTATGCATGGGTCAATAACACTCTTCTTCGAAAAGGAAGGGTAGTTGTGGGTAGAGACTCACAACTCCAAGCTAAGCTCATTAGTTTGTACCATGACTCTGCAGTTGGAGGGCACTCAGGAGCCACTGTCACTACCAAGAGACTCGGGCAGGTGTTTTATTGGCGTAAGCTGCAGAAAATAGTAAGGCAATATGTCCGAGAATGCTCCATTTGCCAACAAAACAAGACTGAGAATGTGAAGCTTCCAGGACTTTTACAGCCTCTACCCATCCCTATTGCCCCCTTCATTGACATCAGCATGGACTTCATTGAAGGCCTACCCAAATCAGAAGGGAAGGAAGTCATCCTAGTAGTAGTCGATCGGTTTAGCAAATATGCACACCTCATGGCTCTCTCTCACCCCTACTCTGCCCTGACAGTAGCTAAAGTCTTCATGGAGCATGTCTACAAACTCCATGGAATGCCAACCACCATTGTGAGCGATAGGGACATCATTTTTCTCAGTCAATTTTGGAAGGAATTGTTCAAACATCAGGGCGTCAACCTGCAATACTCTACTGCCTATCATCCCCAATCGGATGGCCAAACCGAAGTGGTTAACAAGTGTATAGAAGGATACCTACGGTGCATGATAGGGACTGCCCCAACTTCGTGGGGGAAATGGTTGAGTGCTTGCGAGTGGTGGTACAACACCAACTACCACACTTCAACCAAGAAGACGCCTTATGAGATACTCTATGGCATGGTGCCTCCAATTCACATTCCCTACACTCACAAGGACTCTCCAGTCGAGGCCGTGGATCACTATCTCACACAACGAGAGGAAATGTTCAAGGAAATCAGAAGTAATCTTCTACAATCTCAACACCGGATGACCCAACAAGCCAACAAGAAAAGAAGTGAAAGAAGTTTTGCAGTGGGGGATTCAGTCTATGTCAAACTATAACCCTACAGACAGCACTCAGTTCACAAGAGAGTTTCCCACAAGCTATCAGCAAAATACTATGGTCCCTATACAGTCACTAAGAAAATTGGCACCGTAGCATATGAATTACAATTACCTGCCACAGCGGCTATTCACCCCGTCTTCCACGTCTCTCAACTGAAGAAACACGTGGGCCATCATGCAGTCCACTCCGATCTTCCCAATCCTCAGCATCTATCCCTGCTGCAGCCTCTACAGATCATCAAGAGAAGAATGATTAAAAGAGGAACTACAGCAGTCACTCAATTACTAGTTTTATGGAAGGACCTACCCCTGACAGAAGCCACCTGGGAAAATATTGATGATTTCTGCTGCAGATTTCCTGAGTTTCACCTTGAGGACAAGGTGGTGATCATGGAGGGGGCATTGTCACGACTGGAACCTAAGAAGATGGGGGCTAACACAGAAGAAGAGGGATTTAATTCAAATCAAGCATAAAACAACAGCGTTGGGAGGAAGCGGCAAGGAATTTAAACATTAGTTAAACGGTTGCGTTTCAGGCAGCCCAGATGTTTCTAAATAAAACTAGTTGAAGCCACGTGTAATGGCTAGGTGAAATATAGAAGCAAAGGAACGTTTTGGAATTATGTTAAATACCCTGAGAATGTAACAGATAAATCAATCAATATAACAGAATCCAGTATTCTCTCCTATTTTCCCTCGTTCTCCTTCAGTGTGTTAGGGGAAAAATCCATGAAGAACGCATGACACGTTCTTCCTCCCCTCTTCTAAACTTCTTCTCTTCTTCCATGGTATTTTGATCATCCTCTAGAAAACGAACTCGCAGCATTCTTCTTCTTTCACTCTTGGTGCCAAATACTATTAGCTTTTAAAGCTCCATTTTTGTTGTTAATGAGAGTGACAAGACATTAAGCATTCTAGACCATTCTACAGAAAATTATGCAATCCTTGCAATGAAATATCACATGACATTAAGCAAAAAACACAATACAGGTTTTTGCTGGTTTTTTTTTGAAAAATAACCGAACTGAAATTGATTGGTTTCAATCTGTTCGGTTTTGATTATTTTTTTTAATAAAAAAATTGATTTAATTACTTTTTATAAATAAAAATAAAATTAAACTGAAAATAATCACTTCCAGTTGATAACACAAGTAATACTACAATAGCAAATAATAATAATAATAATAATAGCAAATAATAATAATAATAATAATAATAATAATAATAGATTATAATGGTTGAAATAGGGTAGAACATGAATCTAGGTCGTGTAGTGAAAACTTTATTACAATTTATTTTTTTAAAAAAAATTATAATATCTTAAATAAATTTAAAAACCAACTTAAACTAAAAAAAAGAAGGTAGAGATAGCTCTTACTCGCTAACCAGCCATTGTATAATGAATTTTTATTCAAAATGATGGCCAACAAACAGGAATGCAATGTCTTGCCAACCCCAACCGGCCCGATTCAGTGCAAAAGCTTTCAGTATGTTCCTCAACAACAGCCTAAAACGGAGGAAGCCCACCATGCCCGTGCAGTAGATCATGAATCGAAGCGATATGTTTCATGGAAGAAAACCTTTAGATACTATAACTGAGTTGGCTATTATTAATGCACTGGCTTTAAACCTTTAACTCATTGATCATGCCACCAAACATATGATGTGGTTGAATAAAAGTGACTTAATTTGAGATGTTTTCAGAGATTCATAATTTCTGTGTTGTCCAATCCTCCTCATAACCTCGCCATTAGATGATTCCTCTGCATCCATTTCCCTGCAATGGTGTGGAAAAACAGTGCGGTTTCATTTGGCTATGCACGCAGTTTCCACCGCGTAGCCAAATGGGCTCTAGGAAGAATTCTACTATACCATAACTGATATTTTTGTTTTATTCATGGAGCAAAGGTTGCTATGCAAAACAACACCATAACAAGTGACAATAACATGTAAAATAAGAAAATCGAAGTACCAACAGCATCGTAGATGACCAACATGACAGAGTCCTAAACTAGACCAAGTAAATTTCATGCTTAGTTCCATGACTCAACAAGTTTGGACAGTGCCACTTGAGAAGAACCACCTCAATCATTGCAGCCTTGGCTGCATTTTTCATAGCAAGTGCTCTCTCCCTAATCAATATACCTTCATCAGACACCATCAATCCTCTAAGATTCTTCTCCACCTCATCAGCACTTACAAATCCATCTTCAGACTCGTTCATTGGCAAAGCAAGCTTCATTTCCTCCACTAGCACTGCCCTATTCAGCCTTTGCTCTGCATACAATGGCCAAGCCACCAATGGCACACCAGTACAAACTGCTTCAAGTGTAGAATTCCACCCGCAGTGAGTCACAAATCCACCTACTGAACTGTGGTTCAAGATTTCCACTTGTGGAGCCCATAATTTCACCACTAGTCCCCTCTCTTTAGTACGTTCCAGGAAGCAAAGAATCCAAATCAGGTTCTCCATTTACTTTGATGGATACACTTAGATTATGAGAAGGTGGATCCCGAACCACCCACAAAAATCTTTGGCCACTTTTTCCCAAACCAATAGCTATTTCCCTCAGCTGCTCCTTGCAGAAGAGCCCCGAACTACCAAAACAAAGATACACACAATTTGGCTTTGTTAGGAGTCAAGCCAAGTTAAACACTCAGGCACATCATCATCAGGGCTAGTCTTGCTGCTACCACCTCTTTTATCATCAGCTAAAATCAACGGACCTATGCAATAAATCGGTGGCGTGGGGTTATGGGGCACACAGAGCCCATCTGATATTGCCCTTACAACTTTGGACTCGAGGAATTCAATTGTGTTGATCATAATCCCAGCTGCTTGAGGGACTTGAGTGGCAAAATCAAGGAAGTGTTGATAGGCCTTATTATCCCGCTCAAGAAAAGGCTTTGGCATGTCAGTAGCAAGAACCGGTAACAAGCCAGGAACATTAAGAAAGTGCTCTTTCATATCTTTAAAACTTTTGGTGGTGTTTTGGTGAAGGGTAGGGAGGTGAAGATATAAAGCAAGAAAGCAAGCACCAGAAGTGATAAAAAAGTAACTAGGGATGTGAAGTTCATTGGCCACAGAAAGACCAGAAGTGCAGAAGAAGTCCATAATAAGACCATGAATTTTACACGTTTTGGATATGTTGATGAGTTCTTCATGAACACGAGGTTTGCTGAAGTGAAGGACCTCCAAAGTGAGTACTTCAAGGTGGGTTGCAGTTGTGGATGGCAACAATGGGGAGAAGATGGAATTTGATGGAGGGAACACTGGCAGAAACAAAGTTTTGTAAGGTAAGGCAAGCATTTATTATTTATTTATTAAAAAATATACCAATAATTTACTTGGTGATAATATTAGATCAATCAAGGAAGCACAAGTAACACGATAATGGCAAATAATAATAATAATAATAATAATAATAATAATAATAATAATAGATTACAATGGTTGAAATAGGGTGGAACATAAAAATCTAATGTCATGAAGAGAAAGCTTTATTACAATTTACTTATTTAAAAAATTTACAATATCTTAAATAAATTTAAAAACCAATTTAAAAAAATTAGAAAATCCAATAAATTATACAAAAAAATACAAATTATAAATGAACTAAAAAAATAAATTTATCCATTTCGTCAATACTTGATTTTCTAAACTAAATAGAAAAAAAATAAAATTATAAAAGAAACAAATTATCCTAAATAAAATAAAATAATAATTATTATTATTATTATCAAAAAATTTTTTTAATAATAGTAATAATATGTAACAAAGAAACGTGCAAGCATAACAGTGTCGAACTCCATGCCATAAATGTTCAATGATGTGAGCTGTGTATGATTCTGTATCTTGACAGAAATTATATAAGAAGTTTGATTTATTAACAATTATCGTAGCAAACTTACTAAGGAATCATTTTTTTTAATTAAATATAAGAAATTATATAAATTAAAAATAAAATAAATTTGAAAATCAGCAAGTTAAAATATACAAATATAAATATACAAGTGAACAAAAAGAACAAACTCTCTTCAATAAGAGAATACAACCAAAGAAAAAAAACAGAACAAAGGGATTAAACTTCCTTGAATAAGAGGAATATGCAGCCTAAACAAAAATAATAAGTTAGTAGGCTAAACAAAACCAGCAATCAGGCAACTTTTTTTATTATTATTATGGGGTGTCTGGTGCAGTTTGCGCGCACAACGATTATTCTCCACGGCCCACTGAGCATCCTGCAAGCCCAGTGAACAGGTAAGGCACCGCGGGGGTGACAAGCGTGCACATAGAGGATCGAACTCGGGATGGGGACGGAACAAGTCACACGGTTGACCACTGAGCCAGACTCTCAAGTGCAATCAGGCAACATTTTCATATAATTTGTTGTTGTCCTCGGATTTTAGTAAATATACATATCTCTTCCTAATATTTTTTTTTCTTTGATGAAAAAGAGAAGTTAAAAGTAAAGTATTCTTAAAAAAAATATAGAAAGAAAAATTGAAACAAACTACGGAAAAAAAAACATAAATGTCAATTGAGCTAAATGCTATGCTATGCTGGCTGCTCAACTAATTAAGTTGCTCCATTTGTCATGTCTCTTACCAATAATTCTTATATTAGACACCTTTTTTACAATAAATAAGAGATTTTATCAGTAAAGAAAATTTATTATATGATTTGTCATGTAAGAATATTTTTCTTAGCATTATTAGAAAGGTTCTCATAATATTTCCATATATATATATATATATTGAAATCGATACATGAAAGACGTCACATACCTTAAATTTCTATAGGGCTGGATCGTTTTTAATAATATATAAACAATGATTAAAAATTATTTTACAAATTATGCACATAACGACGATACATCGACCCAATTCATTTGTCTTTCCATGACGCAACAAGTTCAGACAAAGCCACCCGAGAAGAACCACCCTCGTTCAATGCAGCCTTTGCTGCAATATTCATGGCTATGATTCGCTCCCTAATCAACTTACCTTCCTCCGACTCCATCAACCCTAGAACTCGCTCCTCCACCTCTGCCGAACTCACTAATCCGTTGTCAGATTCATTCATCGGCAATGCAAGTTTCATTTCCTCCACCAACAAGATCCTGTTGACCCTCTGCTCTGCGTATATTGGCCAAGCCACCAATGGCACACCTGCGCAAACTGCTTCCAGCACCGAGTTCCATCCACAATGACTTACGAACCCGCCTACCGATGGATGGTTCAGCACTGCTACTTGCGGAGCCCACGACTTCAGCACGAGTCCCCTATCCTTGGTTCGATCCAAGAAATCTTCAGGGAGCAATGAGTCTAAATCAATGTTTGGATGTGCCGATAGTGCCAGGCTTTTTTTATCGGAAGGTGGATTCCGAACCACCCACAAGAACCTGTGCCCACTTCTCTCCAACCCGAAAGCCATTTCTCTTAACTGTTCCTTGGAGAACAGCCCCAAACTACCAAAACATAGAAAAACAACACTTCCAACTGGTTGCGAGTCCAGCCATGTTAGACACTCCAGCGTAGTGCCATTGCGAGTGCCTGCATCATCTTTAGGACCTTCAGTGGCTATCAATGGTCCGATACAGTAAATTGGTGGTGTGCGGTTATTGGGTACACATAATCCCTCTGATAATGTTTTCACAGCTCTGGCTTCAAGTGATTCAAAAGTGTTTACAAAAATACCTGCCGATTCGGGAAAGCTGCTTGAGGAATCTAAAAAGTTCTCATAGGACTTATCGTCGCGATCAAGTACCGGTATTGGCATGTCAGACGATGGAATTGGTGGAACACCGGGAATATGGAGAAGGGACTTTAGATCTTTAAGACTTTTTGTGGTGGTGGTATGAATGGTTGGGAAATAAAGGAATCCAGCGAGAACACCAGCACCAGAAGTGAAGAAGTGGTAGCCAGGGATATTGAGTTCCTTGGCAACAGAGAGAGCAGCACAGCAAAAGAAGTCCACGACAAGTCCATGAATGGTGTTGTTTTTGGAAATGGACAGTAGTTCTTCACGAACGTGAGGATTGCTGAGGCGAAGGACCTCAAAAGTGAGTTCTTCATGATGGGTGGTTTTTGTAGAAGGGAGGGTTACAGTAGGAAGATGGTGGAATTTGATCGAGGGAATGGTGGCAGCAACGTTGGCAATGTAAGGGGCAGTGGAGCCAGAATCATAGGGCACAGAAGTGATGAGTATGTGAATAGAAAGGGAAGGTTTTTGGGTCAATAAGAGTTTCCCTAGCTCCACCATAGATATCAAATGGCCAATAGGTGGTGATGGGTACAGAACTATGGCCTCCTCCATGGCTGCTAGTACCCTTTCCTATACCTCTGTGTGTACTTGGAGTGACAGAAAGAGAGAGAGCAAGCAATCTGTGTGGAGCAGTTTCAAAAAGAAAGGAATGTGGTCACAACCTGCATCTGAGCATGAAATAGGGTCAGATGACCCTATTTATCCTTCTCAAAGTCGGTCAAGAGGTAGATCACTTATTCTGCCAGAACAATAAAATCGTAGCAACCTACCAGTCAAACGTAAAATTCTTATAGCAGGACAAAATCCAGGACAGTGAAAATAATAATTTAAGCAAAATATTGTAGTCAGTACTGACGTCAGAATCCGTTGAGACTTTTAGACTTTTAAGCAAAATATTGTAGTCAGTCAAACGTAAAATTCTCTTAGACTTTTAGTAGCCAAGATACATCTTCTAAATTTTCAAGGCGAAAGAAGACAATTGCATTTATCTTTCCTTGACACGTAGCCAAGATACACTTCATAGGTGGTCTGCGTTACGCGCGGACTACCGCTTCATAAGTGTTCTTAGAGAAGGAAAAATCGAGACCGACTCTTTAATTTAATTGGATTTAATAAGTTAGAATAATTTTGATAATATAAATAAAAAATATAATGATAAAAAATAAATTAATAAAAAAATAACCAAAAAAGATAAAGAAAACCGATTCGAGACCATCCATGTGGTGATGGGGTACAGAACCACTGCCTCCTCCATTGCTCTCCCTCTTGAGAGATAGAACAAAAACAAGCACTATACAAGTAGAGGATGGAGTGTGAGAGAGAATCAAGCAGACTACAAAGTTCTAGAAGGTAAGGCAACAGCTTTTATTATTTATTTATTTTTAAAGAAATATACCAATAATTTACTTGATGACAATAGCAAATAATAATAATAATAATAATAAATTACAATGGTTGAAATAGGGTAGAACATAAGAATCTTAGGTCATGAAAGTGGAAACTTTATTACAACTTACTTTTTTAAAAAAATTACAATATTTTAAATAAATTTAAAAACCAACTTAAACAAACTAAAAAATTCAAAAATTAAATAAAATTAAATAAACTAAGAAAAATAAAATTTTCAATTTTGTCAACACTTGATTTTCTAAACTAAATAAAAGAAACAAATTCTAAAAAAAAAACAAAGTATCCTAAATTAAGTAGTAGTAATAATTATTATTAAAAAAACTTTTTTTCTTATAATCCTTCAATATGACTAGGCTTTGTACAAAAATCAAGCCTTCCTCTCTTTCTCATCTCAACTGTCCAGCCATTGATGTGCTCGGTAAGAAAGAGACGAGCAAGAAAAGCATTGTTGTCCTCTCCATGCCATAAATGTTTAAGAGAATATATAGAAATGTGATAATAATTATTTTTTAAAATATTTTTTATTTAAAAATATATTAAAATATTTTTTATTTATTTTTAACGTGATAAAATAATATTTCTAATTGTAAAATAGAGAAAAAATTTCGTCGGTGATAGTGACATATGCAGTAAATATTTTTCAACTCTCTGAAATATACCGATAAATTTAGTCCATCGATAACTCTGTTTGTGATAATAAAAAATATTTTTTAAAATTATAAAAATAAACTTGAATAATATAAAATCTAAATATTTCTTAGAATTTTATATGTTCAAATAAAATTAAACTAGAACAATGACAGCATTGGAGGAGGAGGAGGAGGCTGGTCGTTCCTTGGATCATACGATCACAAAGAGGAGAAGATACAATTTTACAAAATCTAAAACAAACCATAACAGGTACAAAATTATAAATCCACACTACAAGTTTGTTTGAGAAAAAACAATAAACTAAGTAAACACCCAAACAAAATACATATACTAAAAAAACATTCAATAATAAAATTTAAAATTTAAAATTGTGTTACAATTAAAAAAGATAGATTTACTTACTTAAAATAAAAAAATCCATAATAAATCAGAACACGAATGTTGTAATTAGAAAAGTTAAAGAAGGATGAGTTGTGTTCAGATAAGGGGGGAGGTTTTGAGGGAGGGGGGCTGGTTGTTTGTAGTGGGGGGGTTTGTTCAAATGCAAAGGGGAAGAAGAAGGAGAAATAGAGGAAGGGAGGGTCGATGAACAGGTAATATATTAAATATTACTGATGAAATTACCGAAGGAATAATTCCATTTGTAACTCCATCAGCAATTCTGTTGTTATTGTAGACATGTCACTGTACAGACATTTCGGTTTGAATCCCACTGTAATTCCATCGATAAAATTATCCACAAAAACTTACATGTCATCGCACTGTTTGGTTTTTTAAAATTCTTTATATTCCATCTATAATTTCCTCGGTATATACCGATAGAATGTTTCTTTCGGTATATATTGATGATGTTAGCGATGGAAAAAAAAACCATCGGTAATTCCATTTGTATTCATTGAATTTCTGGTAGTGTGTGAATTTATTGTGTTTGACTATTGTAGTTCTTTACAAGTCTTTTTAAGCGGAACAAAGTTTTTGGTATAATTTCTATATAGAGAAAATTCTGTCCAAATATGTTAAAATTGAAAAATTTCTTACTTTATAATTAAAGTCATTAACTAAATCAAATGTTAGATTAACAAACTAAATAATAAATCTTATAAGAACTATATTTTTTTTAGATTTAAATACAAGGAAATTTATTGCTAGAATTTAAATGGAATGAATAAAATGACTACTGGAATTTAATTGATGTCGCACTTCAGATCAAGTAATCTCTGTGGAGCAGTTTAAAAAAGAAAAGAATAAGGTCACAAAAAACATGGGTGTGTTTGAGATTATAATAGCGGTGGCGGTTCAAAGTACTTTTCGAGTAGAACTGAATCAAAATAAAGTTTTTTTATTTTTTAAAAATTATTTTTAATATTAACACATCAAAACGATATGAAAACATATAAAAAAATTATTTTAAACAAAAATAAATTTAAAATTTAAAGAAACACGGTTTACATCACATTTCCAAACATACCCTTAACATCAGAGCATGAAATAGGGCCAGATACATGTTGTTCCACTAAAGTTTTCAATGATTTGTTTATATACCAACTACATAATCGTTCTCAAAGTGGCCAGATACATGTTGTTCCCCTAAAGTTTTCAATGATTTGTTTATATACCTAATACTACATAATCGTTCTCAAAGTCTTTTATCTTGGTTTCTCGTACTCCGCCACAACAATAACATCGTAGCAATCTACCATTCAAACCTTAAATTCTTAAAGCTGGACAAAAATCAGGACAAGTGAATATAATAATGTAAGCAAAATGTAGTACTCAGCACTGACATCAGAATCCATGTCTGTTCGGCGCCATGCAAGATACGTCTTCTAGATTTTCATGGCAATGGAAGCCAACTGCATCTATCTTTCCTTGACATGTAGCTACCATGACCATCAGACGAGAAGGGCAGGACCCCGAAATTTCAGACTTCACTCTCATCATGAAAACCAACTTTTGTTTCTATCATCAGCAATACTTCTTTTTTTGTTTTGTTATTTTTAGTGAAAAAGTCCAAGATTTCGATATCATTTATTTGCCTTTTTTTGGAAAGTGATTGCTGTATAAGATGAATTTTTAAAAAGTTAATTGATTTTTTTTGTTTAATAATATCATGAAAAATAAATTAAAAAATATTTTTCGCTATTTAGCTATGCCTTGTAAAATTATTTGAAAAATAACTTATTAATAATTTTATTTTTTTAAGTTTATTAAGAATAAAAATCAAATCTAATAGATAAAAAGGTTGAAGGATGATGAAATTAAATAAAAAAAATCACAATTTCATAAATTATTTCAAGTAAAATAAAAAATAATAAAATAATAAGGATCAAATTTGATAAATACAAAAATTGAAAGATGATAAAATTAAAAAAAATCAATTTCATAAAATATTTCAAATAAAATAAATATCAATATACAAGAATAAGGATCAAATCTGATAAATAAAAACATTTCAATTAAAAAATAATAAGAGAAAAACAAATAACAATTAAAAGAATGAGGACCAAAGTTGATATAAAAAAATCAAATTTTAAGGGATGGAATTAAAATAAAAAATAATTCAAAATAAATTATATAGCAATAAAAAAATTAAGGATCAAATTTGATATAATTAACAAATAATAAAATATTTTTTAATTTTTCATAACTTTTAAAAAGTGTATTTCACCTGAAATAAATGAAAAATATTTATTGTAAACTAAGCCAAATATTTCTTTGATTGAAAATTTTTTTCTATTAATAAACTTTTAGGTAAACAAACATAAAAATATTTAGAAAATCATTTTCTGAAACAAACAAATCATCAATAATTCTCACATTTATATCAAGAACACCCCTGCTACCCCAAGGTTTTAAAAAATGATTTTGATACAAAAATCAATTCCTTAATAATGAAAAAACAACATTCTAACTGTACGCCTAAGTTCATCAGTTAAAAGGAAAGCAGACAGTGCTGACTTTTTTCAAAACTATATCTCTAGTTGTATTTGGGTCTTGGAATACACTGTAATATTGAAACCGACACTTATTTTTTTTTTCTTATAAATTAAGAATGATCTATAATTAAGCACTTGTTATAATCATTAATTAAGAACATGGCTTAATAGAAAAAATACAAATAGTTTGTAAAGTCAAGAAACTTACAAACAAAACAAAAGACTATTCGCTACTTGTTCTTCTCTCGATGAACATGTAATAAAAAACATGAAAAATAAAACTGAATAAAAGCTACAGGAAGGTTACTAGATCAATATCTCTAAAAACTCCTTGTTTGGCCAGACTATTCGCTACTTGTTCTTCTCTCAATGAACATGTTGAAAATCCACAATAGGTAGTCTATAATTGCATGTATTGAAAATAACATTGAACATACCTTGCAAGAGCCAAGGTCCTATATCATTATTTTCTTTTATCCAAGAGATGACATTATCAGAATCTAACTTCACAATTCATTGATGAGAAAAAAAAATTGCATTAATCAGTACTCAAAACCAATATTTATTTTGTAATATCCATGTTATGCACCATCAGATCCAAACCCAAGTCTAACCCAAACTCAAGAATCCAACCTAACCTATGTATGTAAAGTGAATTGTTTTCTAGAGAATTGAATTTTTTTTTGTCTACAGTAGGGTTTGAAACGTGTTAGAAGATTTTTTTGGTCATGAACAATGTTCACGGTAAAGTGATGATGCGTCTCTAGAGGTCTTTCTTTTCTTCTCTTTACATGTATGGTATCTTTGATTTTTTCTTATTTCTTTAAAAACATTATCATTGCTTGAGCATCTCCTTTTAAGGTTAAAAAAATAAATCAATTCGCAACATAATTAGGGTCATTGATCTAATTGTTATTATTTATCGAGCTATTGTATATTTAAAATAGTTGGCAAATCTAATTTGATGTCTAATTAAAAACAAAACATTCGAGTTATTGAATTGGATTAACTTGTAGGTCATCGGTAAATTTAAATCTTTTATTTTTGTCAAATTAATATTATTTTAATTTTTTTATTTAAAATTTTCGGTGTTAGAATCAACTAGATCTGAATTAAATGTTTTTTATCAACTATATCACATATCAAATGTATTCAGGGTCACTTAAACTTGACTAAGTCAATGTTAAAACCTATTTAACTTCAAATCCAATTTAAGTTAGGTTTTGAATCATAAATTTCTTGGGTCAATTTGTCAAGTTAAACAAAATTCAACAATCATGCATGTATTTAAATAAATTAAAGTTTTTTTTTCTAATAAATATATTTTTGACAAGTTTGTGTATGTGTGTGCACGTGTGTATATCATAAAAAAAATAAACCTAAGTCGGGAGATGTTTTTACTATTGAATAAGCATTATGCACTCTCTCACATATCACAGGGGATTGGAATGGTTATTTTTTTAAGTTTTAATTTGATCATTGAATTTTTTTTTTGTATAATTGAACCCTTTTTACCTCAAATTAGTTGAAAAGTTCATTTATTCCCCTAATTTATTGCAATTTATAGATCGGTTTTTTTAGTTATTAAAAATTTAATTTTAATACTAAATTTTTATTTTTTATTTTTCAGTTATTATTTTATAAGAGAAAAGAATAAGATTCATTAAATTCTGGTGTAGAGAAAAAAATCATTATCAATAATGGTTTTAACCATAAAAATAATGTGTGTGTATAACTGAGCGTGTTAAACATATTATTCATACAAATAGCGGTATACTAATTAAAAAAAAATACTTTTTTACAACTAATCCTCATTATCTAAGATTAAAATCCCGAGTACAATAAACAAAACAAATTTACTTTCCAACTATGTCCAGTTTTGGAAACCAACAAATCCAGACAAAATTAATTCAAAAACCATGCATTTAAATAAATTAAACTTTTCTTGCAATAATAAATATATTCTCTAACAAGCTTTTATCTAATGAAAATAAGTTTTTTCCCCTCTCAATCAATTGATTGTGTTAAACATATTGTTCATGCCGAAATCATTACACTAATATAAAAATAGTTTTTGACATCTAAGATTCAAATCCTAACTAAAACATATAAAACAAATTTACGTACCAAAGAAGTCAAGTTCTTCAAAATTGAATAGAGAAAATGGAAAAAAAAATAAAATTGTTCGGGATCATGATTGAGCTTGCCAAAGACAAAGTATTTTAGTAGATGGATGGATTAAAAACTTCATATATGACTATATTATTAAAAAAAATTCAAATCAAATCCACCTCTAGTAACTATGAATTTATTATCAAACATCACTGATACATCTCCAAAGGTTACAATACAGATATATAACAATAAGATTACATAATAATTATAATCCACCCATTGGGAATAATAATCTACTTATGCAGCCGCTGCTGCTGCAATTTTTTCCTTGTTTTATTTACCAAGTAAATATGACCCAGTAACAAACTAAACACTTACAGTAAACACAGGCCATCAGACTTAACTCACATTTCCTGCTTAGTTCCATGACTCAACAAGCTTGGACAGTGCCACTTGAGAAGAGCCACCTTCAATCATTGCAGCCTTGGCTGCATTTTTCATAGCAATCGCTCTCTCCCTAATCAATTTACCTTCATCAGACTCCATCAATCCTCTAAGATTCTTCTCCACCTCATCAGCACTTACAAATCCATCTTCAGACTCGTTCATTGACAAAGCAAGCTTCATTTCCTCCACTAGCACTGCCCTATTCAGCGTTTGCTCTTCATACAATGGCCAAGCCACCAATGGCACACCAGCACACAGTGCTTCAAGTGTAGAATTCCACCCGCAGTGAGTCACAAATCCACCTACTGAACTGTGGTTCAAGATTTCCACTTGTGGAGCCCATAATTTCACCACTAGTCCCCTCTCTTTAGTTCGTTCCAAGAATCCATCAGGAAGCAAAGAATCCAAATCAGGGTATCCATTTGCTTTGATGGATACACTTAGATTATGAGAAGGTGGATCCCGAACCACCCACAAGAACCTTTGACCACTTTTTTCCAACCCAATAGCTATCTCCCTTAACTGCTCCTTGGTGAATAGCCCTAAGCTACCAAAACAAAGAAACACAACGCTTTGGTTTGGTTGGGAATCAAGCCAAGTAATACACTTATGTGCATCTTCAGGACTGGTCTTGCTGCTACCACCTCTTTTATCATCAGCTAAAATCAAGGGACCTATGCAATAAATCGGTGGCGTGGGGTTATCAGGCACACAGAGCCCATCTGATATTGCCCTTACAACTTTGGACTCGAGGAATTCAAATGTGTTGATCATAATCCCAGCTGCTTGAGGGACTTGAGTGGCAAAATCAAGGAACTGTTGATAGGCCTTATTGTCCCGCTCAAGAAAAGGCTTTGGCATGTCAGTAGCAAGAACCGGTAACAAGCCAGGAACATTAAGAAAGTGCTCTTTCATATCTTTGAAATTTTTGGTGGTGTTTTGGTGAAGGGTAGGGAGGTGAAGATATAAAGCAAGAAAGCAAGCACCAGAAGTGATAAAAAAGTAACTAGGGATGTGAAGTTCATTGGCCACAGAAAGACCAGAAGTGCGAAAGAAGTCCATAATAAGACCATGAATTTTACACGTTTTGGATATGTTGATGAGTTCTTCATTGTTGAATACTAAACTCAATTTAGAAGGTCAAGGAAGGCAACCACCGGCCAGCCAGCCACCAGCTATGACCGACCAGCCGCCTTCACACCACCGTCCACAGCCGCCTTCACACTTGGAAAGGTTGAATTATCTTGTTTTGAATTCGTGTATAAATAGCAAGCTGAGCTTATGCTATTAGGTGTGGGAGAGTAGAGAGAATAGAGAGAAACACTAGAGAGAAAGAGAGGGTGTGTATTGTTAAGCTTGTTGTATTTATTTTTGCTCCTGTAAGCTTGTGTTCTTGTAATAAAACTTTGTGTTTTATCCCCTCTGAGTGTTTTAAAGCTACCACCAGTGGTTCCTCCCACCAACATTCATGAACATGAGGTTTGCTGAAGTGAAGGACCTCCAATGTGAGTACTTCAAGGTGGGTTGCAGCTGTGGAAGCTGGGGTAACAATGGGGAGATGATGGAATTTGATGGAGGGAACACTGGCAGAAACAGTGGAAATATATTTATCGGTTCTTCCTGCAATATAGGGTGCTGCAGCAATGAGAATGTGAATGGAAAGGGCAGGTCTATGAGTGAGCAATAGTTTGCCTAGCTCCACCATAGACACCAAGTGGCCAACATGTGGTGATGGGTACAGAACTACTGCCTCCTTCATTGCTCTCCCTCTTGAGAGATAGAACAAAAACAAGCACTATATATACAAGTAGAGGATGGGGTGTGGGAGAGAATTAAGCAGGCTACAAAGTTTTGTAAAGTAAGGCAAGACCGTTTATTATTTATTAAAAGATGTGCCAATAATTTACTTGGATAACACAAGTAACACGAAAATAGCAAATAAAAATGTAGCTTAGCCGGTTAGTTAGCCAGTACGGTTTTAGGTTTTTTTATTAAAAAAAATTTATTAATTTGATTCCAAATCTCTTATATAATTATTAACTTAAAAATTTATAAAATTAATCAATAATATATGTATATATTAACCCAAACATTCATTTTAATAATAATAATAATAATAATAATAGTAATAATAGTTAAATTTAAGATGAAACATAAAAATCTTAGGTGATGAAGAGAAAACTTTATTATAATTTATCTATTTAAAAAATTTATAATATTTTAAATAAATTTAAAAACTAACTTAAATAAATTAAAAATTAAATAAATAAATAAATTAAAAAAATAAAATTATCAATTTTGTCAATCCTTAATTTTCTAAATTAAATATATATATATATATATATATATATATATATATATATCAATGAAACAAATTATCCTAAATTACGTCAAAAATAATAATAATTAAAAAAACTTTTTTTCTTAAAATCCTCGAATATCACTAGGCTTTGTAAGCCTTCCTCTCTTTCTCATGTCAACTGTTCGGCCATTGATGTGCTAGGTAAGAAAGAGACAAGCAAGCAAAGCAGTGTCGAACTCTCCATGCCATAAATGTTCAATGATGAAAGCCTTTGCTTAAAAAAAGAAGTTAAAAGTAAAGTATTCTTGAGAAAAAAAATAGAAAGAAAAATTGACACAGAAACTATGGGCTAGATCATGATACATGAATTACGTCACACACCTTAAATCTATTGGCCTGGATCGGTTTTAATAATATACGGATGATTTGCATGCACGCTGCCGCGGGCTTATAAAACAAATGCATTTAATAATATTATAATTATAAACCAGCGCTAGATACGTAATAGAAATTAAAGGTATGATGGAGTAAATATTTCACGACGGAAAAAAAAGTTGTGTTGGTGATCAAAAACTTAGAGACTGAACAAAATAATTTGTAGCAATCTACAGTGTTTTGTGAGGAAAGATACAGTGTTTTCGCCACATGATTTAACTTTTCAGTTAATAAAAAGCAAAAAAAATACAAAGCTAAATTCTCTACCAACTTAATATTAAAAAAAAACAACAAAGATAATTTTGAAAGGAAAAAAACCCATGAGAAAAAATGTTGCAGTAATTGACAATGTTTTGTGAGGAAAACTATAGCGTTTTTCCCAATAAAATAAACTAAAAAACTATTTAGAGAAATACTGTAACAATCCATAGTGTTTTGTAAGAAAAACTACGACGCTTTCCTCATATGATTTAGCTTTATTGTAATTATAATTCTTAACCAACTCAATATTAAAAAAAAAATCGACAAAGATAATTTTGGAAAAAATCATAAAAAAATCACATGGGAAAACACTGCAACAATTCACAGTGTTTTAAAGAAAAAAAATAACAAAGCTAAATTCTTAATCGGCTCAATATTAAAAAAAAATCAACATAGATAATTCACCAAAAAAAGGGGAAAAAATCATGTTGGAAACACTGTAGCAATTCACAGTGTTTTGTGATGAAAGGTACAGTGCTTCCCCACATGATTTAGCCTTATTTGTAATTATCTGTAATTGTAATTCAAAAACAACTCAATATTAAAAAAAATAAAACTGAAAAAGATAATTTGAAAAAAATTATAACAAAAAAAACTATGCGGAGAGACACTGTAGCAATCCACAATGTTTTATGAGCAAAGCTATAATACTTTCCCCACATGATTAAGCTTTATTACAAAGTTAAATTTTAATCAACTCAATATTTTAAAAAATAAAATCGACGAAAATGATTTTGGAAAAAAATATTACAAAAAAAGAAAACACAAAAGAAACTGGAAAAAAACTATGTGAAGAAAAATTGTATCAATCCATAGTGTTTTTTGAGGGAAAACTTGTATTTACTTGTAATTACAATTCTTAACCAGCTTAATATTTAAAAAATAAAATTGACAAAGATAATTTTAGGAAAAAACATAACGAAAACAGAAAAAAAAAACCATGTGAGAAAAAACACTGTAGCAACCAACAGTAATTTTTGAGGAAAGTTAAAGTGATTTCCTCACATATTGTAACTATAATTTTTAACCAGCTCAATATTAAAAAATAAAATAAAAAAAGATAATTTCAGAGAAAATCATAAAAAAAATCATGCGGAGAAACACTGAAGCAATAAACAATGTTTTAAAGAAAAAAATTACAAAACTAAATTCTCAATCAGCTTCATATTAAAAAAAATCAAAAAATATAATTTTGAAAAATAAAGAAATAAAATAGAAAAACTATATGGAAAAACATCGCAGCAATCCACAGTATTTTCAAGAAAAAAATTACAAAGCAAAAATTTTAACCAGGTCAATATTTAAAAAGTAAAATCAACAAAAATAATTTTGGAAAAAACAAAAGAAAAAATAAATGAAAAAAAGAAAAATTAGGAAAGTTGAAAAAACAAAAGTAATTTTGAAAAAAAAATTTGAAAAAAAAAACTAAAAAAAAGGGAAAGGTAAAACAAAATAAAAATAAAAATAAAATTGGGGAAGAATCACTGTGGATTACAGTTGTAATCCACAATGAAATGTGTGTGGGGGAACAGTGATTCCCCCGCACCATTTAGAGTATGTTGTAATAAACAACGATTACAAATTATTTTATAAATTATACACATAATAATGATATATAATTAAATTATGCTCTTAGAGCAGTTAATTTAAAAACCTTAATATCCACACTTATTTCAAAAAGTATTTATCTATATATAATATCTTGTATGTATTTTGATATTTTTCATTTTTATTAAAGGCAGTTGTGAGATAAAAAATAATAAACTTTATTTATATAATTTCTAGATGTTCACTATTATATACAAATGTTGGAATAAAAACCCAATATAATTCAATGATGTGAATCTCTAAAAGGGGAGAAAATTAAGTCTTAAATGAATTTATAATTTTATAAAAAGAATACATAAAAATCTATATATTTATGAAAATAATTAAACAAGTTAAAAAACAAATCCAGTCATGTATCTCCATTTTGCTGCAAATTAAGAAGGTATTTGGCATGGCCATCCAATAATTTTAATCAATTTAACAAATTAATATAGAATGTATTTGAGAGTGTGTCTGCAGATAATTTTTAAAATATTTTTTTGTTTGAAAATATATTAAAATAATATGTTTTTAATTTTTTAAAAATCTTTTTAACCTTAACACATCTAAATAATATGAAAAAATAAAAAAATATTAATTTAAAACAAAAAAAATTATTTTTTCAAAAAAAACTTTTAAAACCCAACACTTTGTTTCTTTCTATTTCTTGATGTCTCTTCCCAGGAAACCGTGGGGGAGAAAGCGATTTTTATACAAGGACCAAAGTAAACATAAGTCAATTATAGGGGACTAAATTTGAAACAGATGCCCCAAATGAAACGAAAATACCATTCGCCGTACATGGATTGAATTTCTTTCGAAGTGTTCTAATTGATTGAATTTGTCTCCTGGTGCTGACTTTTGTCAACGCAGTTTTCAATGATTTGTCTATATACCAACTACATAATCGTTCTCAAAGTCTTTCATCTTCCTTTCTCGTACTCTGCCACCACAATAAAATCGTAGCAACCTACCAGTTAAACCTAAATTTTATTTTAAGAATGTATTTGATAATATAGTTATGGTTGTTTTTTAAATAATTTTTTGTACTAAAATATATGTTAATGATATTTTTTTATTTTTTAAAAATTATTTTTAATATCAACACATTAAAAACGATATAAAATATACAAAACATATTAAATTTTAATAAAATAAATTTTAAATTTTTTAAAAATATAATTTTTCCCGCGTTTCCAAACGTATTAGTAGAGCAGGACAGAATCAAAGACAGTGAAAATAATAATTTAAGCAAAATATAGGAGGACGTCAGAATCCATGTGTTTTAGGACGCTAGATCCATCTTCTAAATTTTCAAGGCAAACGAAGACAATTACGTTTATCTTTCCTTGACACGTAGCTACCACTTCACAGGTGGTATGCAATATCCCGCGGACTACCAACCACTTCGTAAGTATTTTCGGAGAAGAAAAAAATCGAGACCGAGTCATTAATTTAATTGGATTTAATAAGTTAGTATCATTTTAATAATACAAATAAAAAATACAATGATAATGAATAAATTAATAAAAAAAATAAAGAAAACCGATTCGAGCCCATCGATGTGGTGATGGGGTACAGAACCACTGCCTCTTCCATTGCTCTCCGTCTTGAGAGATAAACAAAATAAAAAATTATCCTAAATTAAGTAATAACAATAATAATAATTAAAAACTTTTTTTCTTATAATCCTCCAATATCACTAGGCTTTGTACAAAAATCAAGCCTTCCTCTAAGCAATGTGGAACTCTCCATGCCAGGAATGTTCAATGATGAAGAGAATGTCTGAAAGAGATAGTACTTGTTTTTTAAAATGTTTTTTCTTATCAATATATTAAAATAAAATTATTTATTTTTTAAAAATTATTTTTGATATAGTACATCAAAATAATTTACAAATATAAAAATAATTAGTTCTAAAAAAATAAAAATAATTTTTTTAAAATATTTTTAAAATATAAAAACAAATAGAATTAAAAACCTATATATAATTCCATAGATATTGTATCTTGGCAAAATTATTGGCAATCTTACAAAGTAATCATTTTCATATGATTTGTTGTTGTCGGATTTTAGAAAGGATACATATCTCTTCCTATATTTGTTTTTTACTAAGGTATAAGTAAAGTATTCTTAAAAAAAATAAGAAAGAAGAATGGACACAGAAAAAAAAAAAACATAAATATCAATTGAGCTAAATGATATGCTGGCTGCTCAGCTAAGTTACGCCACTTGCCATGTTTCTTGCCAATAATTCTTATATTAGAGACTCCTTTTACAATAGATAAGAGATTTTTTGAAATCTGAGACAACCAGTAAAGTAAATTTATTATATGATTTGTCATGTAATTTTGATTTTTTTTTTTTACCATTATGAGAAAGGTTCCCATAATATTTCCATATATTTATTGAAATTGATATATGAATCACGTCACACACCTTAAATTTATTGGGTTGGATCGTTTTTAATAATATATAAACAATGATTAAAAATTATTTTATAAATTATGCATATAATAATGATATATAATTAAATTATGTTCTTAGAGCGGTTAATTTTAAAACCTTAATATTCACACTTATTTCAAAAAGTATTTATCAAAATATATAATATCTTATATGTATTTTGAAATTAATTTTTTTTATTTTTATTAAACTCAGTTGAGATATAAAAAAATAATAAACTCTATTTATATACTTTCTAGATCCTAGTTTTTTAATGTTCACTATTATATTCAAATGTTGGAATAAAAACCCAATATAATTCAATGATGCGAATCTCGGGGAGAAAATTAAGTCTTAAATGAATTTATAATTTTATAAAAAAAAATACATAAAAAATTGATATATTTATAAAAATAATTAAAAAAAAAAAAACCAGGCTAGCATTCAAATGACGCATGGCTGGGCTTTGCAAGCCTATGCCATTGCGCACCCCCGGGTCTTTAAAAACTAACATTTGAGGAGAAAAACGAAGTTAATTCCAAGCAAAAAATTTATAGTAAATCACCTTAAGATCTTTAAAAATCAAATCCAAGTTTCTAATTTGTTTTTTAAATCCAGTCATGTATCTCCATTTTGCAGCAAATTAAGAAGGTATTTGGCATGGCCAACCAGCAATTCTAATCAACAAATTGATATACGAGGTATATGAGAGTATGATAGCGGTTGTTTTTCAAAATATTTTTTATTTTTTAAAAATTATTTTTAACCTCGGCACATCAAAATTATATGAAAACATAAAAAAATATTAATTTAAAGTAAAGAAAAAAAATAAAAAATAAATTAATTTTTCAAAAACGCTTTTAAAATACAAAAACAAGTAGATATATAGTTACTTTCTTTCTTTTGATTTCTTCATGTCTCTTCCCAAGAAACTGTAGGGGAGTACGCGATTTATATACAAGGACCAAAGTAAACATAAGTCATTTATAGGGACTAAATTTGAAACAGATGCCCTAAATAATACAAAAATACCATTCCCTTTACATGGATTGAATTTCTGTCAAAGTGTTTCGATTGATTGAATTTGTATCAATAACACGCAGTTTGCCACGATGAACAAAGTCACGGACAAAGTGAAGATCAATAGCGATATGTTTCATCTTGGAATGCATAACAGGATTGAGACTAAGTTGAGTGGCACTAACGTTATCACAAAATAGGAGCGGTGATTCACGTAACGTGAGACCAAGTACATCAAGAAGAGACTTTATTCACACAATATTTGTAATAGTTGTAGCCAGTGCCCTATACTCGGCGTTCGTAGAGGAATGAGCCACAACATTTTGCTTTCTAGTATGCCAACTGATAGGGTTATTACCAATAAAAATTATATAAGCCATGGTGGACTTGTGATCATAAAGATCACCACCCCAGTCAGCATCTGAGAACTCCTGAAGCACTGGGTTTGATTTGTGAGAGGCAGCAAGAAATCAAAATGAATGGTTTGTTTGATATAGCGCAAGAGCCATTTAACATGTTGCCAGTGTGTTTATCGTTGGTTTGTGCATGAACTGAGCAAGACAATTGACTACAAAATCCAGGTTTGGACGAGTGAGCGAGAGGTATTGGAGAGATCCAATGATGTGTCTGTATTTAGTGGCATCACAACTAGCTGAATCATCATCAAGCATAAGCTGTAAACCCCCGTAAATAATAATAATAATAATAATAATAATAATAATAATAATAATAATAATAATAATAATAATAATAATAATAGTAAAAACAAAAAAAAAACATATAGGATCGAAGTAATTAAGGAGGTCTCGATGAGTAATGGAGATTCAGTATGAAAGAAATGAATAAATAGTAGAAATGATAATAAATGTGTCATGTGAGAGAGAGAATGATCTCCATAAACAAATTTAAAGGTATTTTTAAAGTAAAAAATGAGTCATGATTTTTAGTTTAAAACTTGTAACGTTGGCGAAACCAATGACAAGTTTCAATGGATAAAAGAAAAAGAAAAAAGAGAAGATATGTAAACCCCAGTCAAAAAACTTATTTTGACAAATTAGTGATAAATACGATAATATTGAATTTATTGAATATAAATTAAGGGGAAATGTCATGAGAATCCAAGTAAATAAAGTAATACATGAAATTCATATTTTAGCATAAAAGACACTGATTGTATAATTTTACAGTATCAATGATATATCTCAATTTGATCGGTGGATTGGGCTGAAATTTTATAAGGAATCTTCAAATTTAGTTTTTTTTATCTTAGGTTAAAATTTTATATCAATCAGAGTTTGGAAAAACTTTACGAGAGTACTGAAAATCAGGTAAATTGAAGAAGATGACACAAAGAGCATTAATAAAGGCATTTTGGTAAATTTATGGGATGTACAAGAAAACAAATACATCGAAAATAATTTCACTAAGCATTGTATTTCAAATAGTTCTCCATCCTATAGAAACATTAACTTCCTTCCATTCACATGTAATATTCAAACTATGGTTGTAGCATTCATACTCAACTATGTCAACTCGTTATGTTCTTCATGTATTTCTAGAAACCTTCTTTATCTCGTTCATCAATCATTCTTGTTTTGACACATATCTAATACTAGATAATATTTTAACTTTCATCATTTCTCATATCATAGTCAAATGAATCTTATCAAGTAGCTCTGATACCAATTGTATCACCTCATAATTTAATACATTCGTAAAGAAACTTTGAGCTTTAACTTAAAAAAAATAGGTATTATTTTTTTTCTTCCGCCTAACTTATCAGAGACTTGCTGAAATTTCTGCTGCAATTTCAACAGAGTTTTCCTTATACCTGAAGGTCCCAAGTTATCGATTATCATCATGTACACTTATACTCATTTCTCAATCATATCATAATCATGTAGAACCTCAACAGCATAACATTTTGCATGTTCATTTCTTTCCTATTAACACACATAATTCATAATAATTGGAAGTAAATAAACATTAAGATTACAAATACAAAATAGTATATTTTTATGTCCCGACACTTAATGTAAACGGAGTACTATTACATATTAAGTCATTTAGTTTCTTAAAGATAAAATACATTAATGTTCATTTTCTTATTTAATCATACAAAAGGAGACTATATGACCTAAAACACTACTCCTAACATGAATCTGAACGACCTGCAATTTTATAATGTATAGAATAAATATAGTAAAAATCAAATATAGCATAAAAGAAAAATCAAATAATACATGCACAGGTAATTAAATATATATTCAATGATATGCAATCATAGTTCCTTGAAATTCTCATTTAACCTTCCATTATTACATCTCTATTCTTCATTTCTGGAATCATTCAACATTTTCATTTTATGTCTTGTTTCACCTCACGAGCGCATTTAATTCGTTATAGTATCTACCATGTGATTTCTCTCTCTCTTACTCTCTATCTCTTTATATCAATTTCAATCCCAATATCTATTATACCCATTATAACTTTTCCATATAAATCATCAAACTCGCTATGTTTTCGATCCAATTTTGGTTAATAAATATATTCAACTTAACTCGTCATGTAATCTTAATGTTTGTTTACTTCTAATTATTATGAATAATGTGCATTAATGAGAAAGAAATGAACATGCGAAATGTTATGCATGTACCATGAATGATGTGTTGTTAAGGTTCTACATGATTATGATATGATTGAGAAATGAGTATAACTGTATAGGATGATTGTCGATAACTTGGGACCTCAAGGTATAAGGGAAACTTTACTAAAATTTCGGTGGAAATTTTGGCAAGTCACCAATAAGTTAGGCGGAAGAAAAAGAAATACCCATTTTTTTAAGTTAAGGCTTAAAGTTCTTTTACAAATGTATTAAATTACGTGGTGTTACATTAGTAGAATTAGACATAGGTATTTGAATTGCCTTAGCACCAACCATGTTCAACCTGGTAAGGAGATCATGAATATATAAGTTTTGAGAAAGAAACAAACCTTGTTGAACTAGATTAACCTCTACCCCAAGAAAATAATGCAGATCACTGAGTTCTTTTAGAGAAAATATTTCACCTAAAGATGTGACAACATGCTGCAAAAATGTGCTATTATTGCTTTAGATAATTAAATCATTAATGTACACCAACACATAAAGTAGAATGCCATCTTGATCGAAAATAAATAAGGAATGGTCAGACTTCGTATTAACGAAACCCAATGCAAAAAGGCTTGAGTATAATGTATTATACCAAGCTCTAGGCGCCTGCTTGAGACCATAAATAGACTTCTGAAGAGAACAAACTTGATGAGGATGGGACTGATCAATAAAGCCAGCATGTTGATGCATAAACACTTGCTTAGTTAACTGGCCATGAAGAAATACATTATTAATATCGAGTTGCTTAAGAGCCCAGTTATTTGATAAAGCTAGTGAGAAGATGAGACAAATGGTGGTTGGTTTGATGACTGGACTGAAGGTCTCAGTATAATCGACACCCGGGCGCTGATTTAACCCTTTAGCTACAAGACATGCCTTAAATCGATCTATTGTACTGTCTGGATGATGTTTAATCCGAAACACCTATTTACAGCCAATTAAATTGGAAGCAGAGGGTCGAGGGACTAGATTCCAAGTGTCATATGAGATTACAACAGTCAATTCATCTACCATGGCTTTACGCCACCTAGGGTCCTTGAAAGCCTAAGAGATACATGTTGGTTCCAATGGTGGGGCAAGAGGGTGTTTGGTGGTAACCGAGAGTTGTTGAGGATAAAAATATATTATTTTAAGCTCGAATAACCATGGGATGAATGCGGGTAGGCAGTGCGAGTGCTACAGGTAAAGGAGACACATAGTAGGATGAATTATTAATAAGAGAAGAGGAAGTCATACCTGGTGTAGGGGACAGAGTCACGATTGTCGTGGCATTAGGCACTGAAGATGTGATGGTAAGATTATCCATTGGAACCATGCAGACTGGAGGAACAAGAGAATGAGAGGAAGGAGCAGGACACGATGTACCTGTAGATTGAGGAGCATAAGGCGTTGCCTTTGTGAAGGGAAAAGTATTTTCATCAAAAGTGACATGATGAGAGAGATAAATCTTACATGTGTGAAGGTTCAAACATTGAAGGCATGTTGAGTTAGGGAGTACCCTAGAGAGACACAAGGTTGGGATTTAGATTGAAATTTATTTGCACGATACGGAATAAGCCAAGGGTAGCATTGACAACTAAATATGTGCAACATATGATGATAGTCAGGAACTCATCCAAATAATACTTTAAAGGGACTTTGATGTAAGTGTAAGACAATGGGCAGATGATTAATAAGATAAATTATCATAGCCAAGACATATGACCAATAAGTGGAAGGAGCTTAAGCATGATGTAAAAAGGTCATAACTGTTTTGACAATATATTAATTGTGACGTTCAACGGAGGCATTTTGCTAAGTAGTATGTGGTGTGATTAATACTTAAAAGTGCATTTTTATCAAGGTTTTATATCATCATTTTGCACTTGAAGTATCAATAACTCCTTAACTAGAGCATGCTTTATAATAACATGTCTAATAATATAAGATACCTTTAATTTATGGTAAAGGTTCATTTTAAATGCAGACCTATCACATAAATCAAATGATTGATTGATGAGTTTAACTACTGAAATTAAGAAGACAGAGAGGGCTAAGCTTATAAAAGAGATGCTGATTCAGTCCAAACCGGAACATCATTTGGTTATTGAATCATAACTAGAGCTGTAGAACTTAGATTTAGGTATGGTTTATATGTATGGAAAGCTAAGACATATGCCTAAAACTTTCATGAAGAGTCCAAGATTTAAAAGTGCCATTTTCGAGTTCAAATGGTAGCAACAACGGAGAAGTTGGAATCTGTATCCTGCAGCCCAGACACAGTTCAGTGTTCAGCCCATATCTCGAGTTTTAGAAGTCTAAATGCACCGATTCTTATTTTGTTGGAAAGTTAAGACATTTGCCCAAAACTTTCATGAAGACTATCTATTCAAATTCTAATGTTAACAATGACGTTTTGTTTAGACAAGAAGATAATGATTGTCACAAAGTCAAGATGTGGCCACCCATTCAACAATTAGTCATCAAATCAATAGTTCTGAATTTTGGCCTATAAAAGGAGGCATTTGTCATGCATTTAGACATCTTGGTTTTCAGATCAAGATCATATTCTTGCTCTCTTTCTTTATATTTTTGTAATGTTTAAGTTTTGCTTTCATTAATCTCTTGTTTATGTCTTTCATTTCCTTTGCTATACTTATATAATCATGTTCTCCTCTTATTTATTTATGTTCCTCTCTTTCATTATGTTTAGCTAAGTTTATCATGTCAAGGTGAAACGGGTACACTAATGGTGTAAGAATAAGTGTAATATAAACTCAACATGGACTTTAATGTTTGATACTAACATGTTTTGTATTTGTTATTTTATTCACTCTTAATACTTTGCTTGTTAAATGGTTAATCTAGATTTATATTGTATAACCCCTGGTACAACAAATACTTGGCATTTTCATAGCCCAACTGTATGGTATAACTGATACATGTGCTATGAAAGGAACTTGATTTGTTGTTGACATAAATTAACATCATGAATACCTGACAACATTTACAAGTATTAACATTATTCAAATAAGATAACTAATGTAATCATGTTAACAATTTATAATCCGATTGGAACCTCCTCTGTATGTGGTTTCCGGTTGAGTAATAAAAAGAGTTTATACTATACTTATTTGAAATACCATTAATAGATCCTTTATCCTTGATAATTGTTTTATCTTTGTTTAATTCTTACATCAATATCCAATAAAATTCTCATAAACTCTTTGTTTTATTAAATATATATATTATTTGTAATTTATATAGTTCACCTCTCTGTGATTCGACCTCGGTCTTGTCAGGTTATTTATTACTTCGATACTCTTGCATTTGGAATAAGATTTCAATCTTTTAATCGTGTCATGGTACAATGGTAAAATAGCTAATACCACAAGCAGCAACAATAGATTTAAGTTTGATACATTCATCATCTTTGTCGGAATAAATGTTTTTAATTTTTCTAAAAAAATGATTTTCATCCATAGTCGTAAAGTGAACAAGAATAAAACACACATCCAACTTATTATGCATAAGAGAAAAATCAGCAGTACTTGACGAAATGATACAAATATTCAAGAGGAGCATGACTATTGTGCGACCTATTACATCCACATGAAACGCATGACAATAAAGACTGCACTGACACGAAACGCAGGAAAATAAAAAATAAGAGGACGACACAGATAAGTTATAACTATGAAAAAAAGAAGACAGAAGTTTGGAACTGGGTTGAGATGAGGAAGGACATAGTTTGTGTAAAAATATGTCATACGAGACACGAGTGCCTGCAAAGGTAATGGCATGAGCTTGAGATGAGGAAGGACATAGTTTCACAGAATAAACACCATCTTCACACCTACCGCGCATGAGCGGGAGTTGTGGTTATTTCCTTATATGGTGCATCGTGTTTCTTAGTGGATTCCAGCCTCTAAACATGTGGAATAATAAAATCATTTGTCTTTCCATGACTCAACAAGTTTAGACAAAGCCACCCGAGAAGAACCACCCTCATTCAATGCGGCCTGTGCTGCAATTTTCATGGCTATGGCTCTCTCCCTAATCAACTTACCTTCCTCCGACTCCATCAACCCTAGAACTCGCTCCTCCACCTCGGCCGAACTCACAAATCCGTTGTCAGATTCATTCATCGGCAATGCAAGTTTCATTTCCTCCACCAACAAGATCCTAGTGACCCTCTGCTCTGCGTATAGTGGCCAAGCCACCAATGGCACACCTGCGCAAACTGCTTCCAGCACCGAGTTCCATCCACAATGACTTACGAACCCGCCTACCGATGGATGGTTCAGCACTGCTACTTGCGGGGCCCACGACTTCAGCACGAGTCCCCTCTCCTTGGTTCGATCCAAGAAACCTTCAGGGAGCAATGCGTCTAAATCAATGTTTGGACGTGCCGAGAGTGCCACGCTTTTCTTATCAGATGGCGGATTCCGAACCACCCACAAGAACCTGTGACCACTTCTCTCCAACCCGAAAGCTATTTCTCTTAACTGTTCCTTGGAGAACAGCCCCAAACTACCAAAACATAGAAAAACAACACTTCCAACTGGTTGCGAGTCCAGCCATGTTAGACACTCCAGCGTAGTGCCATTGCGAGTGCCTGCATCATCTTTAGGACCTTCAGTGGCTATCAATGGTCCGATACAGTAAATTGGCGGTGTGCGGTTGTTGGGTACACATAATCCCTCTGATAATGTTTTCACAGCTCTGGCTTCAAGTGAGGCAAAAGTGTTTACGACAATACCTGCTGATTCGGGAAAGCTTCTTGAGGAATCTAAAAAGTTCTCATAGGACTTATCGTCGCGATCAAGTACCGGTATTGGCATGTCAGACGATGGAATTGGTGGAATACCGGGAATATGAAGAAGGGACTTGAGATCTTTCAGACTTTTTGTGGTGGTGCTATGAATGGTTGGGAAATAAAGGAAAAGAGCGAGAACACCAGCACCAGAAGTGGAGAAGTGGTAGCCAGGGATATTGAGTTCCTTGGAAACAGAGAGAGCAGCACAGCAAAAGACGTCCACAACAAGTCCATGAATGGTGTAGTTTTTGGAAATGGACAATAGCTGTTCACGAACGTGAGGATTGCTGAGGCGAAGGACCTCAAAAGTGAGTTCTTCATGATGGGTGGTTTTTGTAGAAGGAAGGGTTACAGTAGGCAGATGGTGGAATTTGATCGAGGGAATGGTGGCAGCAACGTTGGCAATGTAAGGGGCAGTGGAGCCAGAATCATAGGGCACAGAAGTGACGAGTATGTGAATAGAAAGGGAAGGTTTTTGGGTCAATAAGAGTTTCCCTAGCTCCACCATAGATATCAAATGGCCAATAGGTGGTGATGGGTACAGAACTATGGCCTCCTCCATGGCTGCTCGTACCCTTTCCTATACCTTTGTGTGTACTTGGAGAGACAGAAAGAGAGAGAGCAAGCAATCTGTGTGGAGCAGTTTCAAAAAGAAAGGAACGATGTCACAAACAGCATCTGAGCATGAAATAGGGTCGGAAACAAGATGTTGTACCAAAGTTTTCAATGATTTGTCTATATACCTACTACATATATAATCGTTCTCAAAGTCTTTCATCTTGGTTTCTTGTACTCTACCAGAACAGTAAAATCGTAGCAACCTAGCTACCAGTTAAACCTAAATATATAGTAGGACGTCAGAATCCATGTGTTTTAGTACGCAAGATCCATCTTCTAAATTTTCAAGGCAAAAGAAGACGATTGCGTTTATCTTTCCTTGACAAGTAGCTACCACTTCACAGGTGGTATGCAATATCCCGCGGACTACCACTTCGTAAGTATTCTCGGAGAAGAAAAAATCGAGACCGAGTCATTAATTTAATTGGATTTAATAAGTTAGTATAATTTTAATAATACAAATAAAAAATACAATGATAATGAATAAATTAATAAAAAAATCATCAAAAAAAAAAAAGAAAACCGATTCGAGCCCATCCATGTGGTGATGGGTACAGAACTACTGTCTCCTCCATTGATCTCCCTCTTGAGAGATACAACAAAATCAAGCACTGTATAAGTAGAGGATGGAGTGTGGGAGAGAATTAAGCAGGCTACAAAGATTTGTAAGGTAAGGCAAGCGTTTATTATTTATTTTTTCTTTTAAAGAAATGCACCAATAATTTACTGGCTGAGAACACAAGTAACACGACAATAGCAAATAATAATAATAATAATAATAATAATAATAATAATAATAATAGATTACAATGGTTGAAATAGGGTAGAACACAAGAATCTGAGGTCATGAAGTGAAAACTTTATTACAATTTACTTTTTTAAAAAAATTTACAATATCTTAAATAAATTTAAAAACCAACTTAAACAAACTTTAAACAAACTAGAAAATCCAAAAAAATAATAAAATTTATAAATACACTAAGAAAAATAAAATTATTAATTTCGTCAATACTTGATTTTCTAAACTAAATAAAAGAAAAAATCATAAAAGAAACAAATTATTCTAAATTAAGTAAAAATAATAATAATTATTAAAAAACGTTTTTCTTATAATCCTCCAATATCACCAGGCTTTGTACAAAAATCAAGCCTTCCTCACTAGGCTATGTACAAAAATGTACAAAGCAAGCCTTCTTCACTAGGCTTTGTACAAAAATCAAGCCTTCCTCTCTTTCTCATCTCAACTGTTCGACCATTGATGTGGAAGGTAAGAAAGAGACGAGCAAGCCAAGCAGTGTGGAAAATGTTCAATGATGAAGAGGATGGGAAAATGGTAGTATGTTGTTTTTTAAAGTATTTTTTGTTTGGAAATATATTAAAATTATGTTTTATTTTTTAAAATTTATTTTTGATATAATACATCAAAATGATCTCAAAACACTAAAAAAATATTAATTTTTAAAAAATAAAAATAAAAATATTTAATTTTTTTAAAACACTTTTAAAACATAAAAGAAAAAAGCAAAGGGGATTAAAAGAATATATACGTATGATTCTACATATATTGTACGATTCTACATATATTGTATCTTCACAGAAATTATCATGATCGTGGCAATCTTACAAAGTAATCATTTTCATATCCTTTGTTGTTGTTGGATTTTAGCAAGGATACATATCTTTTCCTAATTTTTGTATTTTTTTTTTCTAGTGGAAAAGTAAAGTATTCTTAAAAAAAAGAGAAGAATTGACACAGAAAAAATAAATAAATATCAATTGAGCTAAATGGTATACTGGCTGCTCAGTCAAGTTACGCCACTTGCCATGTCTCTTGCCAATAATTCTTATATTAGAGACCTTTTTTACAATAAATAAGAGATTTTTTTTGAAATCCGAGACAATGTGAGGGAATCCACATATCGACATTAAAAATCAATTGAGGTTCTTATATTATTCCTTTTGTTCAACTCAATGTTTATTGAGCCTTTTTATTAAATTAAAAAAAAGGGAAGAAAAATACTAAGCATCTCAATACTTAAAAGTAATTTTTCTTACATAAAATGTGTGTCCACGGTTTCGAAAGGATTCCCAAATCTTAAAATTGCAGGAATAAGCGTACGGAGGAACTGCGGCCAGACTTTTGAATATATTGAGTAAAAAAAATGCCATGAAGAACCCAGAGCAGCTACATAAAGTATCCCCATTTGATTAGTCCAATGATTCAAGATTAATATCCAAGTCATTAAGATATAATAGATAGGTACAACGTCTATAATACAAGCGATTCTTTCGTCATCTGGGTCGTCACTGCCAGATATTTTTGAGGGGCAACGAGGGTTAAGATCAGGGAACCTAATTTTTTATGATTAAGGTTAATATTTTATGCTTAGGATCCACGTCTACCATCTTGTTACCAAGCGTTTATCGCTTATTTTATTTCTCAAAAAGTACATTCATGAGCTGAACACGCAAGTCAAAATCCTTCTTTTTGACAAAACGACTCCTTATGTCTAAAGCATATGCTGGCTCTATCCGTCGTCGAATTAATTAGTACATGCTTTATTACAATTCCTGTACATTGTGGAGCAAATACACGAGAGCTTGAAACAACTTACTTGTGTGGTGTTAATATTATCGGGATGACTGACTTGTCAGATTATAAATAGGATGTTGGATTATACCTTACTGTTAAACAAAAATGATAAATTGTGTTCTTGTTATGGATTATTGAAGAAATAAATAATAAAGAAATAAAATGATGAAGATCTAATCCTTGTGAAGGATGAAGGCAAATATCAAATCGCTTGAGACGTGAAAATAGAAGTTTATTAAACATGGTAAGTGTTATACACTTGAGAAATGCAATGATACAATTCATCAATTAATTCAATATATATATATTGAATTAATTGATGAATTTTAATTGATACGTATAATTTGAGAATTGTGTACTATGCACATGGAGGATATCAAAGAAATTATGACTAATAATGTAAATATGTTGTATTGAGGTTTTGTGTTATTGTTGACATGATAAGAATTTGATGGTAATTATAATAGTGTAATGAAATGCCAATAATAGTGATAGATAATGACATTTGGCCTTAATTATAGTGGCCAAATGAGATTAGGTTGATGAATTAAATAGATTGATGTATGTATGCATATTATTTGAAAATGGATAGGATATGAATATTCTGAAAATGATGGCAGGTTTCATGAAAAGGGCAGATTTTACTCAAAATCTAAAGAAACATTGGAACATACCGAAATGAGTATAAGAAATATGCAAGTTGAATATATTTATAAACCAAAATTGGACCGAAAACATGACGAGTTTGATGATTTATATGGAAAAGCCATAATAGGTATAATAGATGTTGGGATTGAAATTGATATAAAGAGATAGAGAATAAGAGAGAGAGAAATCATACAGTAGATATTATAACGAATTAAATGTGCTCGTGAGGTAAAACAAGACACAAAATGAAAATGTTGAATGATTCCAGGAATGATAAAGAGGAAATATTGGTCGTGTTGTTTTTGTTGTAGCCTGTGATATATGTGGTACAAAGGCATGCTCTTCAAGTTTTTTCCTTCAAGGGTGCAGTTATAAGATTTTGAGTATAAATTGATGGATCGAATTTTATTTGAGGAGAGTTGGCTTCGAGGGGCCATCTTTGATTTTTTTTTTAACTGTTCAGTTTTCTTGTAAATTTTGAGAATATATGTGCATGGTTTGTTATTTTTAATTGCGATTAACTGTGATACATGTGTTTTGACCAAAAAAAAATATTTTCTTGTATGCTGCATACGGCCAATACTCTAAAAATATTTTGAACATTCTTTTTTTTCTGAAAAAATAAATATTCAAGATTTCAAAAATATGTTTTAGCATGTATTTCTTAAACACACAAATTATTTTCTTACATTTTGGATTTTATAACATGTTTGTAAATTCCAAAGGGTGTTGGCCAATATTTCAAAAATATAAAATTTTATTTTTTAGGGAAATTCGTCTTTATTTACTATTAATATTTGGAACAAGAAATCCCAAAATGGGTTAATATCCAAAATATTATTGGGACTAATTTATTATTATTCACTGATAATATTTGGATAAAGAAACCCCAACTGGTTAATATCCAAAATATTTTTTTAGAAATAATAAATCATTATCTCTTAATAATATAAGGGCAAAGACACCTATGAAATGTAAAAGTCAGAAATATTGTTGAGTAATCCAACTTGTTCATTTTTAACATAATGGTAGGTTTATACCCAAAATGTTATTTAGAAGAATTTAATTGCCCATCCTTAAAAGAAGCCTCAATTATAATTGGGGACATTTCCAATTTTAATTTCACAGTTTATGAGTTGTGAAAGTGTGAAATACTAAGGTAAAAGGGGGCTTTTAAAGCACCTTGAATTTCCTTAGATTTCTAACTTAGTTTTTTTTTCTCTTCCTTGTGATTTACGAGTTACGTACACTTGAAATACTAAAGGAAAAATGAACTTTTAAGCACATTGAATCTCCTTAGATTTCTATCTTAGCTGTCTCTTAATTCATAAGTTGTAAATTTAGTTCAAATCAAACACAGATTTCAAGAGATTCGTATCGGTTCTCCTTGGCACTCTATAGACATATCTAAAGGTATGATCCATATTGGCCAAGGGTTCTTTTTTTTAGACTTTGAACCCAAGTTCATTCATCGTAGCAAACTCGTCCTAGGAAAACTGATTTACAAGTCGCGAACACTTGAAATACTAAGGGAAAAATAAACTTTTAAGTATATTGAATCTCCTTAAATTTCTATCTTAGATGTCTCTTAATTCATAGGTTGTAAATTTGGTTCAAATCACACATAAATTTCAAGAGATTTGCATTGGTTCTCCTTAGCACTCTATAGGCATATCTAAATGTATGATCCATATTGGCTTAGGGTTCTTTTTTTTAGACTTTGAAATAAAATCCATTCATCATAGCAAACTCGTCCCAAGAAAACTGATTAAAGAACACCAACACCATAGTAATTATAAGGCAAACTAAACACCAAGCAGCTTACTTTAAGTAAGGCGCACTAGAGGTGTTAAAACCGTCCATTTATGTATCCAGTCTCTTACCTTAGAATATTTAAGGACCAGTTAGGGTTTCTAGTGACCATAATACTAGAAGACGACTCTATTTTTCACAAAACAAAGATCTCAACATCATTTCCCTGCTCCGAAAAGGGTTTTCGCAACGTCGCGCTCTCGTAAGGGTGCGACAAATTCATCTGTCATGGCCTTACCCCACCTAGGGTCCTTGAAAGCCTAAGACACAGGTTGGTTCCAATGGTGGGGCAAGAGGGTGCTTGGTGGTAATTGAGAGCTGTTTAGGACAGAAAATATTATTTTAGGCCAGGGTGACCATGGTGTTGTAACTCATTTGTGGGTCCTCGCACAAAAAAAGAGAATATAAAAAAAATTCAAAAAATTATATTTGGAATAAATAAAAAAATAATAATAGTGAAAAAAAGATGTTAAAGCGCCCAGAAAATGATTAAAAAATGGTTGAGGAAGTTCAAAAATATAAAGATTAGAATTTGACACTATATTGTTGATTGATAAGAGCCATGTTGACCAAGAAAATTCAATTTTGAGGAAGAAAAGTCCAAAATCAGATGTTTATGGACTCAATTAAATTTTATTGAAGATTTAATTGAATTTATAGAGGGTTTGAAATTTGGCAGTATATCATTGATTGATGAGAGCCATATTGACTAAGAATATTCAATTTTGAGGAAGAAAAGCCCAAAATCAGATGTTTATGGATTTAATTAAATTTTATTGAAGATTTAATTGAATTTATGGAGGGTTTGATTACAAGAAAAATTGATTTTTAAGTCAATTTGGGCTTTACTAGGAAGAAATTAAAGTTCTGGAGTCAAATTATATTTTTTAAAAGTTGATTGGATCAAATCAAGGGCGTAACTGTATAAATATTGAAGTTTGATGGCCGATGAGAGACTTGATTGAAGAAATCCGAAACCAATGACCAAAATAGAAAAAACACGCAAATTGAAGGACTGATTCGGAATTGACACATTTTAGCGCCATTTCCTTTTAAAGGAAACGACATGTTTGGGCAAAACAATGTTGTTTCATGTACTATTTATAAAAAAAAAATAGAGAGAAAAAAGCCATTGTTGTTTTTTTCCCTAAAAAAAAACATGTTTGGGCAAAACATCGATTTGTTTGAGAGACAGGAGAAAAAGCGAAAACAGACGTGAGGGAGAGAAGAACAGAGACTGGGGGTCTCTGCACAAAGAACAAGAAGAACCGTTCCTCATCCCCTAGGCACCATCGTTGTTTTTTCCTCTCCACCGCCACCAGCAACACCGTGAGCAACTGCCACTAGAACTAGGGAGAGAGAGTGGAAGATTAAAGCCGACGAGAGAACAAAGGGAAAGAATAGAAAAAAAACCAGATAATAGAGGAGAAGAGAAAAATAGTAACCTCTTTCTCCAGCCTGTCTCTCTTCGTCGTTAGAAGTAGCCACCACAGAAATAGAAGAAGAATCAAAGAAGAGGAGGGAACGAAAAAAAGAGAATAAAACAAAGAAGCAAAAAAAAAGAAGAAAAGTCGGTCGGCCGCTCTCAACTCCTCAGTTCACAACTACAACGCCGCCGCCGCCACCAGCGGGTACTATCATGAGCCTCCACAGCAGCCATCGCAGGTCAGTTCCCCCGCCCCTCTTTTCCTCCTTCTACTTCGCCACCTCTCGTCTCCACTGTTCGTCTGATGAACAGTTCAAAAAAAATAAAAAAAAAACATTTCGAAAATTTTGTGATTTTCCCGCGTATTTTTCAACTGAATTTTACTTAATATTGGTTTGTATTTTATACTATAAAGATACATATCTGATATTAAAGCACCCAGTTTAGCCGAAACATTGCAAAAATTACAAAAAAACAAAAAATATCTTGCTTTTATGCATACGACCAAGTATCTAAAAAAATCATAATTTTATTCAACAAAAATTCAAAAAATATGTGTTAGCATGCATTTTGTATTTAATAACCAATTTATTAAAGTCACGAGAACTAGGTCAATATTTCAAAAATACCCAAAAAATATTTTGTTTTCTTTTAGGTCTGAGATTATGAATTTATACGTAAAGCGTATTCCCGATATTAAAAAAAAATATAGTTTTTTACAGATGTTAGAACGGTTAGGTTTTATTCGATAAGATAAGGATCTCCTTACTGAAGATGACTTTTCTTAAACCATAGACAGACCAACAAGTAGAAAGACAATGAAGCCTTAGCATATATCAGACAATAAAACAATGCAGCTTACCTTAGGTATAGTGTATTTGGGGTGCTAATACCTTTCCTTTACGTAACCAGTCTCCGTGCTCAATCTCTGAGACCAGTTAGGGTTCCTAATGCCCAAAATACTAGGTGATGACTCTCATTCCTATTTTCCACTGATAAAAGACAAGAATTCCTTGTCTCCCTATATTTTCCAAGTAAATAGAGATACGTAAATATGAGGAAGGACGATCATCGCGACGCTACACACGTGCGACATATGGGATGAGTGCGGGTAGGTCGTGCGAGTGTTACAGGCAGAGGAGACACAGAGCTTGATGAATTATTAGTGGGTGAAGAGGAAGCCATACCAAGTATAGGGGACAAAGTCACGGTTGTTGTAGCATCAGGCACTGAAGATGTGATGGTAAGATTATCCAATGTAACCATGCATAATGGAGCAACAAGAGAAGGAGGGGAAGGAGCAAGACACGATGTAATAATAGACTAAGGTGCAGAAGGCGTTGCCTTTGTGAAGGGAAATTTTTTTTAATAAAAAATGACATGATGAGAGAGATCAATCTTACCTGTGTAAAGGTTCAAATATTGAAAAGCATTTTGAGTTAGGAAGTACCCCAGAAAGACACAAGGTTGGGATTTAGATTGAAATTTATTTGCATGATACGGAACAAGCCAAGGGTAGCATTGACAACCAAATGTGCACAACGTATGATAGTCAAGAACTCATCCAAATAATACTTTAAAGGGACTTTGACGTGAGTGTAAGACAGTGGAGAGATGATTAATAAGATAAACTATCATAGCCAAGACATATGACCAATAAGTGAAAGGAGCTGAGGTATGATATAAAAGGGTCATACCTGTTTTGATAATATATCGATGGCAACGTTCAATGGTGACATTTTGATGGGCAGTATGCTATGCAGTGGTAAATTGGCTAATACCACTAGCATCAAGAATAGGTCTTAGTTTGATAAATTCATTATAGTTATCGGAATAAAAATTTTTAATTTTCCTAGAAAATTGATTGTCAACTATAGTGATAAAGGGACAAAAATCAAAGATACATCCAACTTGTTATGCATAAAAAAGAACTAGCAGTACTTGGTGAAATGATCAATAAAAAATATATAGTAGCGGTAGCCATCAATAGAGGGAGCTGAGAATCGTCCCCATGTACAAATATTCAAGAGAAGTCATGACTCTTAAGGAAAATGACACTAAAAAACAATTTATGCGATTTATTGCACGCAGGACAATAAAGACTTAAAAGGGGGGACACAAGAAAGTTATAACTGTGAAAAAAAGAAGATAAAGTTTGGAACTTGGTGACCCAGCCTATGGCGCCACCTTCACGCCTACCACGCATTAGCGGGAGTTGCGGTTAATTCCTTATATGGTGCATCGTGTTTCTTAGTGGTTTCCAGCCTCTAAACATGTGGAATAATAAAATCATTTGTCTTTCCATGACTCAACAAGTTTAGACAAAGCCACCCGAGAAGAACCACACTCATTCAATGCGGCCTGTGCTGCAATTTTCATGGCTATGGCTCTCTCCCTAATCAACTTACCTTCCTCCGACTCCATCAACCCTAGAACTCGCTCCTCCACCTCGGCCGAACTCACAAACCCGTTGTCAGATTCATTCATCGGCAATGCAAGTTTCATTTCCTCCACCAAGAAGATCCTATTGAGCCTCTGCTCTGCGTATAGTGGCCAAGCCACCAATGGCACACCTGCGCAAACTGCTTCCAGCACCGAGTTCCATCCACAATGACTTACGAACCCGCCTACCGATGGATGGTTCAGCACTGCTACTTGCGGGGCCCACGACTTCAGCACGAGTCCCCTCTCCTTGGTTCGATCCAAGAAACCTTCAGGGAGCAATGAGTCTAAATCAATGTTTGGACTTGCCGAGAGTGCCACGCTTTTCTTATCAGAAGGTGGATTCCGAATCACCCACAAGAACCTGTGACCACTTCTCTCCAACCCGAAAGCTATTTCTCTTAACTGTTCCTTGGAGAACAGCCCCAAACTACCAAAACATAGAAAAACAACACTTCCAACTGGTTGCGAGTCCAGCCATGTTAGACACTCCAGCGTAGTGCCATTGCGAGTGCCTGCATCATCTTTAGGACCTTCAGTGGCTATCAATGGTCCGATACAGTAAATTGGCGGTGTGCGGTTGTTGGGTACACATAATCCCTCTGATAATGTTTTCACAGCTCTGGCTTCAAGTGAGGCAAAAGTGTTTACGACAATACCTGCTGATTCGGGAAAGCTTCTTGAGGAATCTAAAAAGTTCTCATAGGACTTATCGTCGCGATCAAGTACCGGTATTGGCATGTCAGACGATGGAATTGGTGGAATACCGGGAATATGAAGAAGGGACTTGAGATCTTTCAGACTTTTTGTGGTGGTGCTATGAATGGTTGGGAAATAAAGGAAAAGAGCGAGAACACCAGCACCAGAAGAGGAGAAGTGGTAGCCAGGGATATTGAGTTCCTTGGAAACAGAGAGAGCAGCACAGCAAAAGAAGTCCACAACAAGTCCATGAATGGTGTAGTTTTTGGAAATGGACAATAGTTGTTCACGAACGTGAGGATTGCTGAGGCGAAGGACCTCAAAAGTGAGTTCTTCATGATGGGTGGTTTTTGTAGAAGGGAGGGTTACAGTAGGAAGATGGTGGAATTTGATCGAGGGAATGGTGGCAGCAACGTTGGCAATGTAAGGGGCAGTGGAGCCAGAATCATAGGGCACAGAAGTGATGAGTATGTGAATAGAAAGGGAAGATTTTTGGGTCAATAAGAGTTTCCCTAGCTCCACCATAGATATCAAATGGCCAATAGGTGGTGATGGGTACAGAACTATGGCCTCCTCCATGGCTGCTCGTACCATTTCCTATACCTTTGTGTGTACTTGGAGAGACAGAAAGAGAGAGAGCAAGCAATCTGTGCGGAGCAGTTTGCAAAAAGAAAGGAATAAGGTCACAAACAGTATCTGAGCATGAAATAGGGTCAGATACATGTTGTTCCACCAAAGTTTTCAATGATTGTTCATATACCTACTAGATAATCGTTCTCAAAGTCTTTCATCTTGGTGAACACGTGCTCTGCCAGAACAATAAAATCGTAGCAACCTACCAGTCAAACCTAAAATTCTTAGAGCAGGACAAAATCAAAGACAGTGAAAATAATAATTTAAGCAAGATATAGTAGGACGTCAGAATCCATGTGTTTTAGTACGCAAGATGCATCTTCTAAATTTTCAAGGCAAAAGAAGACAATTGCATTTATCTTTCCTTGACACGTAGCTACTACTTCATGGGTGGTATGCAATATGCCGCGGACTACCACTTCACAAGTCTTCTCGGAGAAGAAAAAAATCGAGACCGAGTCATTAATTTAATTGGATTTAATAAGTTAGTATAATTTTAATAATACAAATAAAAAATGAAATGATAATAAAAAAATTAACTAAAAAAAGATAAAGAAAACCGATTCGAGCCCATCGATGTGGTGATGGGTACAGAACCACTGCCTCCTCCATTGCTCCCCCTCTTGAGAGAGAGAACAAAAACAAGCACTATATAAGTAGAGGATGGAGCGTGGGAGAGAATTAAGCAGGCTACAAAGTTTTGTAAGGTAAGGAAAGCGTTTATTATTTATTTTAAAAAAAATGTACCAATAATTTACTTGCTGATAAGACAAGTAACACGACAATAGCAAATAATAATAATAATAAGAGATTACAATGGTTGAAATAGGGTAGAACATAAGAATCTTAGGTCATGAAGATGAAAAATTTATTACAATTTACTTTTTAAAAAATTTTACAATATCTTAAATAAATTTAAAAACCAACTTAAACAAACTAGAAAATTAAAAAAAATAATAAAAATAATAATTTATAATTAAACTAAGAAAAATAAAATTAACAATTTCATCAATACTTGATTTCTAAACTAAATGAAAGAAAAAAAATCATAAATGAAACAAATTATCCTAAATTAAGTAAAAATAATAATAATTATTAAAAAACTTTTTTTTCTTATAATCCTCCAATATCACTAGGCTTTGTACAAAAATCAAGCCTTTCTGATCTCTTTCTCATCTCAACTGTTCGGCCAATATTGTTTTGAGTGGTGTCTTGTTGGTGAGTTTTGGGTTGAAAGTGAAGTAGACATGCACTTGCAAAAACACTCTCATATTTATCTTCTCATTTTTCATTGAAATAATTAGAGATGAGAGAAGAAATATAAATAATCTTTAACCCCATGAATTAAAATAACCCCAAAAATTAAATGCACATAAAATTGCCTTCAAGTTAAGCATTGCATTAATCATCTATAATTAGGAGTGTTCATTTTCAGTTCGGTTCGGTTCAAACTGAACGGTTTTGGTTCGGTTCGGTTTTTTAGAGTAAAAACCAGTTCAAACTGGTTTGGCTCGGTTTTTTTCGATTTAGCTCGGTTTTTTCGGTTTAGCTCGGTTTTTTTCCGGTTTGGATCGGTTTTTTGTTTGGCTCGGTTTTTTATCCAATTTTTTTCGATTCAGGTTCGGTTCGGTTCGGTTTTTTCGATTCCAGACTTAAAATATCGAAACCGAACGGGTCGGTTTCTTCAAAATTTTAATTGGTTTAATCGGTTTTTTTTCACGGTTCGATTTTTTCGGTTATATTTTTCCAGTTTTCTCAGTTTAATCAGTTTTTTGATTTTTTTGAACACCCCTGTCTATAATGCACTTTGCTTGAGTTTTTAGTAACAGTTTTGTTTTTAATTTTTATTGTTATTATTCATTTTATGATATGATCCTGCATGTGATGTAGATTTTGATGGTTGGGCTGGCTTTGTTTTCTCTTGTAACAAATCTTGCAATAATGGGTCTTGTGATGCACACGATTGTCTTCTTCATGGCACCACAGGATGGTGCCGTTTACACCAAATTAACCCACCAGAACAGCCCATGTATTACTTACATCGGGCTTGCTATTTCTATTATTGTGTGTTTAACATTTTTTTGAGCGTTATTTATTGCAAAATTTGACTAGCTCACATTAGCTAGACGTTGGATCTTTTAGAAAGCAAGTAGGTAAACAACCAGAATGTGTCTAATCTAGAGTACCACCTTCAAATCCAAGAGAGACACATTTGTTCTTGAAAGACCAAACCAAGAGAGACACAGTTGATCTCGGAAACTCAAGACAAGAGGGACACTCAATCTTGAAGAATATTCAAAGTCTTTATTTCAATAATAATAATAATAATATGTCTAGGAGATTGTTTATATGCAACACGCCAAACAAAATTGGAAGCTAAAATCCTAATTTATCTTTAACTAATAAATAATAAATACTAATATTCCATGTAATAAAAAATAAAATAATGGCACAATTATAAAATTCCTCAATAAATAAATATTAATTCCCATCGTTGTCCTTCATCCCCCATCAAACACCTCGTGCAATCTGTTTTCACATTGGACCCAGCATTTAGCTATGGACAAAATAAAACTTGCTCAGCAAAGGCTTTTTGGTTTTCAAAGTTCTTTTTGGCTAGACTCTGATTTGAGTGATAATAATCTATAGGAATTTGTTAATGAATAATTATAAAATAAAAAGTTTGAACAATGAAGCCACTGCCCTGGGAATAGTGGCAGTAGCATTTACAACTTGCATTAATGAAACATTGCCATTTTTTCTCTTGCCTCAGCTCGCAGTTCTTTTCCATGTTCAGTGATAGTACTGTGCACATAAATTGCTAGATACAATGTAAGTGTCGCTTGCATGCTCTACTGTAATTGAACTTGTATACATCTTTTGAAAGTTTATAATCCAGTTCCACACACAGTGCTCCCTTTTCTTTTCTTTTCTTTTCAACCTTGAAGCATGTTCTACCAGCTGCCGTTCAATATAATCTGGTCTCAGATATATCGAAGTCGCATTAACTATTTTGTGGAATTTCCTCCTCTCAAGACTATACCAAAACATTGCATTGTCTGTTCTATTCAGATGCATGGATGCATATAAACACGCTACTTCTACTGAAATACAAATATCAGAAATTAATGTTGTTTTCTTCTTCTTTTTTTGGAATTCATTGCTTCAGGATGAAGATGTCTATACATTTTTTGAGCCAGAGCCTCCTTGTGAATCACTAGCCTTAGAACGAACCAGGTCACTAGATCCTGTGAGGACATCTATTTCAATGATTCCAGACAGTACAAACCAAGCCAAGGCTCATCAGTACTTAAGGAAACAACGCTCATTGTCAACTTTGGAAAGGAGCAATTATCGAAGTGCTGCTTGGCGGCCTATAGTTCATGATAGAATGTCATTGCCAGAGGGCTCATCTGTACTTGATCTCAAGGCCGAGAATTTCTTCTCTTGTACTTTTTCCCGGCTCGATATCTCCTTCAGTCATCAGATGATGTTGTCACACTTTTAAAAGAGCTGGCAGAGTCTAAATCACCAAATTGATTCAATTTTACTGGTTTTCTTGGGGCTGTAATTCAGAGGCTTGAGAAACTAGAGAGGATCTTGGCGATTATTGTGCTGGGGGTTCTGCTCCCCCTTTGCGGAACGGTGGTGTTTATGATCATTGCTCAAAGGAGACTAAGCACACTGACACAATATTTAACGTGGTTCGGCAAATCGCCTACATCCACGGGAGAGATCGACATTATTAGAGATAGAGAAAGAATACAACACATGGAAGAGATCGACATTATTAGAGATAGAGAAAGAATACAACACACGGAAGAGAATCACATTCACTCAACTTTCATCTCTCATTGCTACATAGGGTAGCAGCTGTATAAGGCAGCAGGGCTGCTGGTGGCAGCCCTTCTCTTTCTTTCTCTCTTCTTCTCTCTTTTGTTCTTGCTCTTTCTCACACTCTCTCATTTTATGCTGCACTCTTGGTGTCTATTTATAGACTTCAATGGCAGCTCCTCTTGCTCCTTTGTCAACAATGGTGGTTGCCAAACTTACCAAACTTTGACATTAGACAATGGTTGTTGGCTGCTACCAACAACCCACCATTGTAACCTCTTTCTTTGACAATGTCAAGGGGCTGCAAATGCTGCACCAACAATCCTCTTTGACTCTCACATGGCAGCCATCTTCTTTGACAATGGCAGCTATATAATTGGCAATATTCTAACAATCACCCCCTTTGTCATTTATGTGGGTAATTGTCCTCTTGCTTCTTCAGCACATGCTTACATCTTGCAGCTCTTCCAAGCTTACCATTCTGAGAGCATCTTTGGCCAAGTTTACAGGTACTTGCCAAACCTTTCAATCACCAGAGTTACCAAAGCATACCTTTTCTCACACAAAAGGATCACTACAACCAGATGATCTGTCACATTACATCTGAAGAGTGTTAACGCTTGTCTCTGGAACAATATTCCCCTTCGAGCTTATCATCCATGCTTGTTCCGGAATGATTTATCAAGCCTCACATCAAGGCTTACAACACCCCCTCAAACGAAAATTTCTATTTCCAAGTGCGACAGTCATTATCTGAGTATCTCAATATGATCACAAGCTCACCACTCTTCCAAGAGTCTATTCATCCCGGAGTTGCATCTGCCCTCTCTTCCACTCTAGGAACCACGCCTTACTTCTCCGTGAGTCTCCCGCTCTTAGTCCTAAGAGTCTAGGTAGCTCTCCACCTTTAACCATGGGGGCAGCCCATTAAAAGTTGATCCATATCTGTCTTCATACTCTGAGTATTACAATGCCATTACCAAGCTCACTACCTTGACAAGAGTCAACTTGTTCTTGGAACCTGCGCATGTCTTCTGCTCATTCCTAGCAATCGCGTCTTAATGCTCCACAAGTCATCCACTTATTGTCCAAGGCAAATGTTATCTAGCTTATTGATCTTTAGCCTAGGGGCATGAAAGTCAATCCTGCATTTGTATCCATACTCATCATAGCCACTTTATTGGCTATACATATATCCATTCATATCTAACCATTATATTGGCTTTGGGGTGTTCTGAACTGGGCTCTTTTCATGGCCCTCACATCTTCTGTTTGAGGTGTCTCCGCTTGTCGTCATGCGACAGTCTGAAATTGGGCTCATATTGTGGCCTGCACACCTTCTCTCTAAGGTGTCTTCGCCTTTCATAGGCGGTCGCATCCTCCTTCTTCTGAGATGGTTCAAAGTGGCTCCAAAAGTCTCTACCACCATGTGGTCTATGGGAGAGATCACTGCCACTGATTACATAGAAAGAGAAAGTTGCGGTATACTCCTCGCAATCCTTCACCTCGATTTCTATGTTTGGAGCTTCTGTGCCTTTCTGCTTGACAGCTCCACCTACACCAACTCTCTTTGGTGTCTTCGTCTTCCATCATAGGCGGTTGCCTTTCATCACAGGCGTTTGCACCCCCTCAATTAGGTGCTTCTACAACAGTTCTCTTTCCATCCTTGCATGCATTGGAAAGGTCTTCACCTGTTGTCTTCATCAAAAGCACAAGAGACTTCCTGTTGTACAACTTCTACATAGTCTCTGCTCCGAGCTTCATCTGGGAACTATTCTTCTCCTTGCACTTATTGTCTAATTACAGTACCTCCTATGGGTACTCCTGCACAATCTTTGTGTGCCCTCGTGCAATTTCTATTCTCCAGATTTCTCCATATTCCTTGCTTATGTTTGACAACAACTCATCCTGTCACAACACCTGTTCAAGTCAAAATAGGGTGCCAATCTTTATCTCCTTGCTATATTTCTCTTCCATTATCAGGGTCTTCATCAATTCTACCCTCGAGAAATCACAGTCACCGAATCTAACTTCTTTGGAGAAATCACTACTCTATCAGATCCTTGAATTTAAGGAACCCAACTGTTCCTTTGTGCTGTCGTCTTGCTAGTCTTCAACCATTTCATTTCAAATTGCTATATATACGAAAATAGTAATGTATGGATAATCCTTCAACTAAGCAAGTTCCCAGGAAAGATTAGAGGGGTCACACTGGTCCCGCTTAAAACTCAATCTCCTATACAGAACTTTTCAAGCCATATCTATCCATTGTACTGTCTTTCCGTATATACAACCATTTGCTAGCTTTGTTGCGGCTTTCCTTTACAAATGATCTGGAATATACTGGTTTAATACATGATTTCTCAACATTTGGCGAGACTACCAGTGCTTAGATTCATCAAGATTGGTCTTCGTCAGTTTTCACTCTTCACCTCAAATTGTCCACTTGATCGGGTGTCCAGAGTGTCCCAATTTTGCCTTCCCTCAAGGCAATTAAAATTCTCCCCACTTAGCAGTTCAGCACATGCCATTGGGTAAACATGTGTGATTTCTTCTTCTTCATCTCCAACGTCCACCATGAAGACCATCGAATGCCTCCTGATCAGGCAATCTCTTTTGTTAATTCACCACCGCCACTTTCGGTCTCAAATCTCAATGATCGGACCATACCATTGCATCCGAAACGATTAAATTAGTTGGAAACAAGTCTAAAATCGTCCAAATCGCATTTCAGACGGCTAAGATTTGATCAAAACAATTCTAGCCTGATAAACGGCCCAGATTCAATCTCAGATCTGGTTGCACGTAGACTGTGCTGCACAGAATCTTATCCCTCGGCTCGCAGCTCGGCTCGGCTCCATAAACAGCTCGGTTCATCTCGGCTAAGTGTGATGACGTGGCAAATGGGTCCCGTTGTGATGACGTGGCAGATGACTGGTCACTGACATGGCATGGCAACTGTGCATACTGACATCACAATTACATCATGCTGATGTCATCCCTGGCATGCCTGCTGTGCATGCTGACATCACAATTATGTCATGTTGACGTCATCCTTTGCATGCTTACTGTAGACTACCACCTCGTCGGCGCGTGGGGGCGCGTTCGATGTCCGTTTTTGACGCCGTTTGCACCAGTGGCTTCGTCTCGGCCTCCTCTACACAGTGGTATGGTCAAAACACCATTTTGAAAACTTTTATTTTTGAGCAAAAATCAAACACCCCTTTAAACCATGTGCTCTGATACCAATTGTTGGGGATTTTTGCTCCCCTTGCAGAATGGTGGTGTTCAAGATCATTGCTCAAAGGAGGCTAAGCACACTAGCACACAATATTTAACGTGGTTTGGCAAATCGCCTACATCCACGGGAGAGATCGATATTATTAGAGATAGAGAAAGAATACAACACACAGAGGAGGATCACATTCACTCAACTCTACTCCCAGCTCTCTTGCTGCACTTGCAGCTGCTGCCATTGCAGCTGCTGCCATTGCAGCTCTCTTTCTCTCCACTCTCTTGCACACACTCACGTTCTCTCTCACATTTTGCTCTCTAAAATCATGCCTTTTTTATAGGCATCCATGGTGCTGCTCCACTTGTTCTTTTATCAATAATGGTGGCCACCAACTCCTACTCTTTTTCAATAAAGGTGGCTGCCAACTCCAGCTCTTTTTCAACAATGGTGGCCGCCAATAGTCAATGGTTGGTGCTGTCTATTTTCTGCACATGCAATGGCAACAACCTAACAATCACCCCATTTGCCATTCATGTGGGGCAACTGTCCTCTTGCTTCTTCACCACAGGTTTGCATCTTGCAGCTCTTCCAAGCTTACCATTTTGAGAGCATCTGTGGCTGAGTTTATAGGTACTCACCAAACCTTTCAATCACCAGAGTTACCAAAACACACCTTTTCTCACACCTTTTCTCACACAAAAGGATCACTACAACCAGATGGTCTGCCACTTCACATCTGAAGAGTGTTAACGCTTGTCTCTAGGACACACTGCATTCCCCTTCGAGCGTATCAACCATGCTCGGTCCAGAATGATTCATCAAGCCTTACACCAAGGCTTACAACACCCCTCTCTTTCTCTCTTTCTGTCCTTGAGAACTTTCATTTTTGAGCAAAAATCAAACACCCCTTTACACCATGTGTTCTGATACCAATTGTTGGGGGTTCTGCTCCCCCTTTGCGGAACGGTGGTGTTCATGATCATTGCTCAAAGGAGACTAAGCACACTGACACAATATTTAACGTGGTTCGGTAAATCGCCTACATCCACGGGAGAGATCGATATTATTAGAGATAGAGAAAGAATACAACACATGGAGGAGGATCACATTCACTCAACTTCCATCTCTCATTGCTACATAGGGTAGCAGCTGCATAAGGCAGCAGGGCTGCTGGTGACAGCCCTTCTCTTTCTTTCTCTCTTTTGTTCTTGCTTTTTCTCATACTCTCTCATTTTGTGCTACACTCTTGGTGTCTATTTATAGACTTCAATGACAGCTCCTCTTGCTCCTTTGTCAATAATGGTGGTTGTCAAACTTACCAACTTTGACATTAGACAATGGTTGTTAGCTGCCACCAACAACCCACCATTGTAGCCTCCTTCTTTGACAATGTCAAGGGGCTGCAAATGTTGCACCAACAGTCCTCTTTGACTCTCACATGGTAGTCATCTTCTTTGACAATGGCAGCTACATAATTGGCAATATTCCAACATATTGGTACTGGAGCAAGCAGAGGTTCCATGATCAAGTTGATTCAAGCTATCTTTTTTCCCTAGTTGGTTCAGTTGGGAAATTTGAGAACCTGACAGAGGATCTAGAGATCAAGGAATGATGATTTTTGGCAGCTGTAAGATATGCTTTTATCTGCACATATTAGTCTCTCCCATGTCCCAACTACCTTCTTGTAGGCACTCCCTTACCCTACAATTACTGCCTAAGCAGTCCCTTGACAGTTTAGAGTAAAAAGCGGTACACATTTGGAAAAATATTTAAACAAAGTAGCATTGGTTAAAAATTTATTTGAAAAATAGCATAGGTGGGAAATAGAAATTTGGTAAGAAATATAGTTTTCACCTGCGAGTTTTGAAAGGCTATGTTGCTGCCGCCTGTCAAGAAAATAAAGAATATAATGGTTAGCAAAGTTTGTTAATATAGTTAGACAGTTAACAAAATCTGTTACTGTTGATTAGATTATGTAACCAAACTTCTCACCTTTAGTTCATATAAAATGAATGTAACAGTGCTGGGAATGTAAGCAATGAACAATACACAGAAACATTTTCTTCTTCCTCTGCATTGCAGCATCTTTCTCTAATTCTGTTCTCTTCTTGTTCATCTCTGTAACAATTCTTACTAGCTTATCATGGTATCAGAGCTTAGAATTGTTAATATCTTGTGATCCTGTGATTTCTCTACTTCTAATATCTTGCTAATCTCTGTTTCTGGCATTATTATCGCATTTTTAAATCAGTTCTTTCATAATAATCAATCTGCCTATCATCTGTTTGATATATTGTCAAACTGAAAAAATTCTTCTTCAACTCTCTTCTCAAATCTGTTATTCTCTTCCTCTCTGTCTCTTGAACTCTAAAAAATAGTGACTACTTCTCAACTTCAAATCTTCTAATATCTTGCTAATCTCTGTTTTAGGCATTATTACGCCTTATTAAACCAATTCTTTCATAATAATCAATCTGCCTATCATCTGTTTGATATATTGTCAAACTGAAAAATTCTTCTTCAAATCTTCAACTTCCTGCAAGATTCTTCCTTCTCAATCTTTGATTCTTTTCTTTCCTATCTCTTGCACTCTAAAAATGTTCCTTCTGATCCCGCTGCCTCCATCTTTCTTCCTCTTTCTCCTGGCGTAATATGGTGTACTCTTTAAGCATAGAAAGAAGGCGGATACCATTATATAAGAATTCAGTGCCTCTCTCGCTTTCCCATGTCATGGTTTTGGAAGCCAAAGCCTCCACCATACCTGGCATTTTATTAACCAAATTACGAGCTTTCTCAGCATGCTTAAGAGTCAGGTGAGCATCTCTCCCAACATTGTATCGATTGTCATCCCTGATATATTCCTCAAGCCAGCTCTCCTCTTCACATGCAGTCAACCATTTCTCAACCTTTTCAAGTATTTTTTTCCTGCTAAAAGATTCCTCCTTAACATTAGCAATTTGAAGCTCAATTTGCTCAAGTATACATGCAGGGTCCATGTTTCCAGATTCTATGTCTTCAATAGCATATTCTTTTGCAGATCAGTTTGCTGATATACTAACTAAAGGTCTGTCCACTCTTTTATTTTGGCGTCACTGTTCCAATCTTATGCTTGGCTCCTCCAAGCCTACGATTGAGGGGGAATGTCAAGATATCAAAGGCTCTGCTGCTGCCACCTATCAAGAGAATAAAGAATATAATGGTTAGCAAGTTTGTTAATATGGTTAAACAGTTAACAAAGTCTGTTATTGTTGATTAGATTACATAACCAAGCTTCTCACCTTTAGTTCATATAAAATGAATGTAACAGTGCTGGGAATGTAAGTAGTGAATAATACACAGAAATATTTTCTTCTTCCTCTGCATTGCAGCATCTTTCTCTAATTCTGTTCGCTTCTTGTTCATCTCTGTAACAATTCTTACTAGCTTATCACCCATGTCCCAACTACCTTTTTGTAGGCACTCCCTTACCCTACAATTGCTGCCTGAGCAGTCCCTGGATAGTTTAGAGTAAAAAGCGGTATACATTTGGAAAATATTTAAACAAAGTAGCATTGGTTAAAAATTTATTTGAAAAATAGCATAGGTAGGAAATAGAAATTTGGAAATTAATATAGTTTTTTAAAATCTTAACTCTGATCTTAAACTTTAACTCTAACTAAATCAAACCCTGACTAACCTCAAATGCAAACCCTACACTACCCTATCCTTAAATTCTAACATGAAACCTTAAATCTAAACTTTAAACACTAACCCTAAATCCAAACCCTAACCTTAACTAACACCAAATACAAACCCTAAACATTATCCTAACCCTAAACACAAATTAACACAAATTCTAAATTCAAACCTCAAACCCCAAACCCTCAAATAATGATCCTAAACCAATCCATTATGTCACTTGTTTCCCATCGCCTCTCTTTTCCCTAATAAAGGAGGCACATGTATGTTATATCAATCAATGCCCAGGATTCTCCCAACATTTTACATATCATGCACAAGGAAAATACCCTAGATGAATTGGAAGTATTGCAACTTATATTTGTATTAATAGCCATACTTACCAAAAATAATAATTTAAGCAAAATGTCATAGGCAGCACTAACGTCCAAATCCATGTCTTTTAGACTTTTAGTAGCCAATATCATAGTTTTTAAACCCGGCCCGGTCCAAGACCCGGGTTCCGGGTTTTGACCAGGTCACCAGGATCAATCGCTATTTTTAAAAAAATCAAAATAGCGTCGTTTTAGTAAAAAAAAACAAAAAAATAAAAGTCAACGGGTTGCCACTGGGTTTTTGACTGGGTTTTGCCGGGTTGTCCGGGTCATGACTTTTTTTATTTTTTTAACCTGACCCGGTTCCAGCCTCGGGTTGACCTGCCAGGCCGAGTCAAGTTTTAAACATCTTCTAAATTTTAAAGGCAAAAGAAGCTAATTGCATTTATCTTTCCTTGACATGTAACTACCACTTCATAGGTGGTCTGCAGTATGCGGTGGTGGGCTAGCTTAAATTTTTTCCACCATAAAAAAGATATTAAAATAAGTGTTCTCAAAGAAGAAAAAAATAGAAAAGAACAAAAATTGTGAGTTTAATAAGTTTGTATAATTTTAATAATATAACTAAAAATACAACAACAATAAATAAACTAATAAAAAAATAAAATAACAAATTTGAGCTCATTCGGGTTAGCATGCCAAATTTACACCATAATCATAATACCAAGGTAATCCTGTTGAAAACAAATTGAAAACAAATTGAATAAAACAATGAATCTCAATTATCTAACAATCCAATATCGAAGAGCAACTGAAAAAAATAATTCATAAAAAATAATAGAAAAAAAATATGAATCAATCAAGATTAACTTGTTAACCCTGCAACCATGTGTATAGGATTGGGATAACCCTATGACAGGAAAGCGAAGAAAAAACAAAAAAAAAATCCCAATAAATAAAACATTTGATGGATAAAATTGAAAAAAATAAAATTTATAAAGAGACTAAAAATATATCAAAGTCAACCCGTATTAATATTAGAAACTCATGACCCTTTTCATGAGCCTAGAACTAATTCATAGAAGACAAACCAAAAAAAATAACAAAGTAAAATTCTCAACCACAAAATATTAAGGGATGAAATTGTAAAACAAATATCAATAAAAAGAATAAGGACTAAATTTAACTTAAAAATAAATCAAAATCAAATATGAATGGATGGAATTGAAAAGAAAATTCAATTAGAAAAATGATAAAAAAAATTAAAGAAACAAATTAAGAAAAATTCAAACATTACTCACCGAACATGACACGTATACAGGCATACTATAAGAAGAACGACAGTTAAACATGCCCTCTATAAGAAGAACAAGTCAATGCAAGTTCTGAAAGGTTAATCTAAAACATTTAGGCTCCGTTTGTTTACTGAAAAGTAGGTTTTTTAGAAAGTAAATTCCAAAAAAATGAATAATTTTCTTATGTTTGGTAGTGTAATGGAAAATAAATTAGAAAACATTTTCCAGTATTTGGTTATGTCATGGAAAATGAGCTGGAAAATAACTTATTAATGTTTTATTTTTCTCAAGTTTATTAAAATAATGAGGAACAAATCTTACAAATTAAAAAGTTAAATGAGAATGAAATTGAAAAAAAATATAATTTCATAAATTATCTCAAATAAAATAAATAATAATCAAAATAATAGAGATCAAATTTAAAAAATAAAAAAAATGAAAGATGAAGAAATTAAAATAATAATAATTAACATTTCATAAATTATTTCAAATAAAATAAGTAACAATCAAAAGAATGAGGACCAAATTTGATACATAAAAAATTTCAATAAAAAAATGATAAGAGAAAAGTAAATAACAATTATAAAAATAAGGATCAAAGTTAACATAAAAATTAAATTTTAAGAGATGAAATTGAAAAATAAATATTCAAAACAAAATATTTATAGCAATCAAAAGTTTGAGGACCAAATTTGATATAATCAACAAATAATATGACATTTCTAAATTTTTCTCATCTTCCAGAAAGTGTTTTCCGCCCAAATTTTTCAGAAAAACACTTTCCTGGAAACCAAGCTAAATTTTCTTTTAACTGGAAAGTGTTTTTCATTGAACAACTTTTCTAATAACAAACAAATACAAAAAAATTTAAAAAATAATTTTTCAAAAAATAAATTCCAAAAAACAAATATAACCTTAAGCACATCAAATTTCCTTTAAGTATTTTAACCACCTTGTACCTGATTTATGGGCAGGTTCTATGATCTCTCAACAATATTATGCTATTCTAGAGATCGATGTACAAACTAAACGGAGCTTTCCCACTACACCATCCGCCATACTGGAAACCAAATCATTTTACTTGGGAAACATTGCAATATTTAAGGGATATATTACACATCAGTTATTCATTCAAACTGAAAGAAGAGATTGAGCTTTCAATAAAATCAAGAATAATTTAAATTTCAGTGGTATCATCAGTGACATATGATCTTTTCAAAAATAATTAATTTCTAATTGTTCCAGGATCCACTCATAGGTTTTCTTTAAGGTTTTCTTCAAGGATGTTTGGAATTGTGGTTGCAGTTATTTTTTTAAATGTTTTTTATTCGGAAATACATCAAAATAAATATTTTTTTAATTTTTTAAAAATTATTTTTAATATCATCAAATCAAAATAATCTGAAAGCCTAAAAAATATTAATTTGAAGTAAATAAAATTTTTTTAATCTTTTTAAAAACATTTTTTAAACACAAAAAAATAAAACAGGTTTTTTATCAGCACGGCACAACCAAAAATGAACTTTCTTTAACCAAAAAAAATCAGAATAATCTCAAATTCCACAAGTAATTTCCCCATGATACCACTCATAACCATCAATAAGAAAAGCAATGGTGGATCAAGTGAAATTCTGCCAACTACAGAGATCAGCAAAACTAGAATTAATTTGGGATTCTAAGAGCAGTTTAGTCTTGTACAATCTGAACTGGACTGACTGTATAATATGAGGAATCACTTCAGAGAATGAGAGTTGAGAGCTGGGTGCTGTGAAAATTATGGCATTTCTCTCTTTCCAAACAAAGTAAACAACACCGCATTCCACAATCATTCACTTAATTCATACCCAATAACAATTGCATGTCTCTAAAAACACAAATCACAGAAACCTAGTATCAAAATGAGCATCCCAAATATTACAAGTCCTAAGGAGCAACAACTCCACTTTTGCAACATCACCACACCATGTTTCTTAAAATTAGAGTTGCTCAATCCAAAGATATAGTTTAACTGATTAGGTTATAGGTTTGATCCTTAAAAGTCATTAGTTCGAGTTTAACAAATCTCAGAGTCGTTAGAAGCTTGTATGATCATTAACTTCAGGATTCGTAGAATTAGTCGATGTTAACTCCATTTTCTATAAAGCAAACAAAACTCCATTCCTATTAAAGACATACATCATGTGTGCATTGTTCCCTGATGTTAATTGGTGGTGGTGGTGATGAACTTATGCCTGACCCTCCAGAAAAAATGCATGCTTTTGGGTTTTAAGATTGAATGTCACTGACCCTCATTCAAAAAATGTAAGGGAGACACTATAAGAGATGAGATAATAATCATCAAAGAGGGAGAGGGAAGTGGGAGAGGGAGGTCGTTTTTGGGCATTGCGCTTTGTAAACGACGTGTCATGGATTGTTTTTTATTATTTATTTATTTTTACTGCATGTTCAATATACACCTCTTCAGCACACCCCAATCAACTACTATTATATTTATTATATTAATAATAAATTTTAAAAAATAAAAAATATATATATTATTTTAACATATTTCTATATCAAATAATATTTTAAAAATCAACCCTTGGCTGACTTTTTTTTAAATCAAGGCTACAAAAATAAAAATAAGGAGATGTTGACACTCCATGGATTTGAGCATTGAACAATCAAAGGGGCAAAAAGACCAGTACAAGTAGACTAAACAATATGAAAACTGGATGGCAAGGGAGACATTTTACAACCGAAACAGTTTGTTTTCTGGAGTACTGAACAGCAGCGGTGAAGAAAGAAAGGAACACAAGCTGTCAACCTATTCTATTTTGCACAGTTTTTCTTTAAAACAAATAACACCGACTAACAAAATAGAGCACTGTTTTGGTTACAATACATTTCCATTTACCGGAACCAGCATGCGGCTCGGGGCTCAGTACTCCCATTTCCTCATCTCCATGCCATCAGGAGGGCTTCCCTCCACCGTCTTAGTACCCACTTCTTTCCAGTTTGTCGACAGCACCGTCCCGTTGGACTCCACCTGTTGTTACGAAAACAGCAGAACGCACAAACAAACATCAGGAAGCTGTTCCTTCACCCCATCAAACATATGTATAACATAATTAATTCAAAGGCCTTACAAAAGACTTTTGCATGGCTCTTCTTGTGTCTTCATCAGCATCTTGGTAAATTTCTCGGAAAAATTTGTTCAAAGCAGCATCCCCATCTAGCTTCTCCTCTTTCTCCTGAAATCGATAAATGATATCTCATGCTTTGGTTATGAAATGAGCACAAAACATGAGCGCAGAATCAACAAATATTACCTCCTTCTTCACTTCAGCTTCAATCTTGTCCCAATCAACTCTTTTTGGTTTTGATGAGGGATAGGTAGGCCTTTGAGCAATCTCTGCAACATTCATCATGAAAAGCAAGCAATTTAGCAAGGCCATGCAGCATGCACAAGTTCAAGCTACCACTTAGAGGCTTAAAGCATCCCTGATCCTACCGACACAATTCTAACATAAACATTTCCAAAACAAGCCCTGACCCCTTGGGAAATGCATCTCATCACACATGGCACATTCCCATAATAAGTCATCGGTTCTTTTGGATGTTAGATACACAAATGAACTGCAATATTAGTTGCGAGAATTTCACCTATACTGGGTATAAAAAATTTTACTACACTAAATAAAGCACCAAGTTACCTGAGAAAATGTACTAAATTAAATATTATAATTCATAACAATTAAAGCTTGATGATGCAAGATGTAACATGTATAATATATCACCTTGAAAACAACAATGGGCAAGAGGAAGGGGGTTAAAGAAAATGTTTCAGAAGCATGGATTTCACAATCAGTTCAGCCTCCAGTTAATATTGATAAACAGTTGTCTTTTACTCTTGTTTAACATATCAGATGATATAGATATGTATTGCTAGCCTCTTATTTAACTTATGAGATGATACACATGTATTACTAGCAATTTGACATACCAGAGGAAACAGTAATCCTTTTTACCACCGCTGTCTCCTTCTTGTATTCAAGAGATGCCCAGTGCAGACCTGGTTCAGCTTTTGTGAGACGGATTTCAACTTTGGTGGACAAGACGTTAAATTTGCACTTGTCAAGTATAATCTGTTGGCACAAAATTTGCATCCAGAATAAGTAGCAAGAAAAAGCTTCCCCTACAGTATTACACAAAAGTAGAAGAGGAAAGGACTCAAAGAATAGCAGTAGTAGAAGATGCTGATTATTTTATGATAACCCTTCATTCCTCTCATTTCAAACAAGTAAATGCTATAGAATCAAACAATTATAGCCTGCTCAAAAGAGAAGTACATTCCAGAACGTTAATCTCAATCAATACCTTCCCAAATAAGCGAGTTTGAAAATAGTACGCATCTTCACCGGGAACATTAATGTGAACACTTAACTGCAAAGCAATCATCGCACATTAGAATCTAGAAGTTCAACCCCTTGTATCCAGAAAAATATACAGAGAAAGACTTCTAATTGACATGCATACAATCTGTTCACCAAAATCAACAGTAACACTGTCGGCTGGTATGCCCTTTGCAAATATAGTCACAACCACCTCTTCTGGCTTTTGGTAGAATTCATGCCTGTACAGTTCAGTAGACCCATTACGTATTCGCATGAGAAAAACATAAAAATACTAGTATCCAGTCAGAATCGGAAACAATACTAGAAAGTTTCAGGATAAAAGCAATCCTTCACCAGCATTGCCTTTGAAAATCAAAACCATGAGATAGGAGGTGTCCACAAGGATACACAAGCGCAAATTTGCACTAACCTGTACTTTGGCTTGGAAGGTGTTACCATTGGAGCCTGACAAGAAACGTCTTCTGGCTCTTCTTTTAGGGAAGGAGTGTTTACTGGGGCCTCCACTGCTTGCTTTGTCTCACCAGTTTCCTCTGAAAGGACATGAAAAGTTTGTTCACAAGATCATGATAAAGCAACAATGTTCCTAAAAACACTAATACCATCCTCAACAATTTTGTTTAGATTAATAAAATATGAACAATTGGACCAAGTATTCACATTGATAATGATAAAAGAGAACTACATACCTGCAATGCGCTCATCACATTCTTTGATAAAGTTAGCGAATCTAGACTCTTCTGTTGCCAAAGACGCTCCTAATTCCAACGCTGCCTTAGCTGTCTGATACTCCTCAAGTTTCATGCATGCAATACTGCAACAGAGATAGTGGCAAGGGAAAATCAATCAGAAAATCCAGTGAACAGAATCAGATAATTCATGAGAAGAAAGGTGTACAAATGCATGAGGTACAACCAAGGGCACTACTTATAAGACACAGAATCCTTACACCGTGAAATAATGAATAACCAAAATAGAATTCAAGACAGAGTCGTCACTTCTTGCTTTGTGATCTCGATTTTACTACCACAAGAAACCCAATTTTTCTTCAGAATTATCATAAACTCACATTTCAATTCAATCACACACACACAAAAGCACCACCAATTATACACCAAAACACAAAGAAACCACAAACTCCACGCTCATAATTCCACTAAACCCCAAGCACAAATTCATTAACTCAAAAACCGAAAATCAAATCCAACAATAAGCAAACGAATTCGCAAACTAACCCTTTCCGCAAGTAAGCTTTAGCCATGGAAGGATCCAACTCAATCGCTTTGCTTGCATCCGCAACAGCCTCTACAAAAACATACCAAAATACAAACAAACTTTCAGTCTCATTATTATTTTACTTTATTTTTGATAAATAGTTTCTCATTATTAAAATCAATAAATTAATCAAACCTTCATTAATTCACAATTACATATTAAAAAAATTCACAATTCTGTTACGATTTATTAATAACTAATTAACACAGAATATGAACAAGAAATCGTAAAACTAGGATTAAAAAAACAGAGAGCAAGCGAGAGAAAGTGAAGCGATATAAAGGAGAGAGAGGGGTTGATGTTGTGGTGGTGGTGGAGCGAGGGTTAGTTAAGCATACCGGTGAGACTGTTGAGTTTGATATTGGCCTGAGCACGGTCAGCGAGGAGGTCAGGATTGGTAGGGTTGAGAGCGATGGCTTGGGTGTAGAGATCGACGGCTAACTCGAAGTGATCGTCGATGAATGCTTCTTTGGCTTTCTTCTCCAGATCCGCCATCGATTGAATTCAACAAAAATCGATTCAGAGAGACGGAGACGGAGACGCAGAGTCTAGAATGGAGAGAGAGGATGAGAATTTGATTGACTTGGGAGTTGAGTTGCTAATACGAGTCTATTCTCTACTAGTCACTCTTATGTTTTATATAGGATTGGGAAAAAAAAAAAGCAAAATTACTAAAAAGTTATTTTCATGAATAATATTGAGTAATTTTCTACTCGGCTTTAAATATTTATGAATATAAAATATATTTTAAAAAGATTATTAAAACACAGTAATTTATCATACAACAAGTGCAAATTAATTATAAAATATATGTAAGATGAAGTACTAAATGATTTTAACTTTCAAATGAAGTTTAATACATATAATATTGAGATAAAAGAATTTTTTTTTTTTTATAATAATCGTTGTAAAATGTTTGTATTGTTTTTGTTTCCAAGCAAACTCGAGCTTGATTGAAAAAACAACAAACATGGCTTGAATATTATTCTAGAGCTTGTTATAATCTTAGAGCTCAATTGGAAAATAATTTAATATTTATAAATTTATTTTATAATATTTAAATTGATTTAAAATTTATTTAAAAATTTAGTTACGGTTATTTTTTAAAGTTTTTTCATTCGAAAATACATTAAAATGATAATTTTTTATTTTAAAAATTATTTTTAATATCAGTGCATTAAAATGGTATAAAAATATTAAAAAATTATTAATTTAAAGTGAATAAATAAATAAAATAATTTTTTTAAAAAATACTTTTTAAATATAAAAAAAATGAATAGTTTACTGCCCTACTTTCACATGGGGGTTTGTATTTAATAACATGGGAGATGTGTAACTATTATTAGGGGATTTTGTTTTTGGTAAAGATAATAATATAAAATGTGAAAGTTATTACTGAATTTTCTTGGCTTATTGGGTGAGTTTATGGGGTTTTTTTTCCTTGTTTCCAGGCAAATAAGTGCCAAGTTGAAGTCCTAAATTAAATTTAAAAAAAAAATCTATAAAGGAATTAGAAACAAAATAAAAATAAAAATCAAATCGGCGAGCAGACACGCTTTCTCCTTGTTTTGGCTCCTTCAAGGAACGCGTGAGGAAAAAACAATGCACAGATGCTCAAGAAGAGAGAGAGAGAGTGACGATTGCTTGAGCAGTATTACAATAGAAAGGAATCTCTTTTCCATTAAATTTCCTGAAGCCTGATACACCAAGAAAAGGATCTCCTCTATGACCACTGCGCTAGGGGAAATTTCCATGAAAATTAAAACCACTAACCAGGAAAGTTCCTACCAAAACCATGGGGTCAACAGCTAACCATCCAATTCATCTGTCTTCCTACCACTTTCCAGTATCAGTTACAGCCTGAAAGAGAAATTATCCTGTCATGTCCAATTAAGTCGCACGTTTAAAGCAGAAAGAGAACTCATCATTCATGCTCACTGGGTGCCCCTGAATCTCACTCATCAATGGAGGTCCAATTAGCTATTACTGTAGCATGTAGTTTTTACTACACTCATTTGCCATAGGATCGTTTCCCTAGTAATCTGAGCATGAACAAGAGAATCACGTAATGTTCAAAAACCATCCAGAACTTTAAATTAACAAGAATTTCATATTGTAACTTAACTCAAGAATTTCATATTGTAACTTATCAGCAAATATTCTATCGATCAAGAATGTGCTAATCTAGCAGTAGTAATCTTAACTCAAGATCAAATGAAATTTTGTTGCTGGCCTAAAATGGTGTCATGTGAATTTGTTATTAACATGTAAAATCAGGGCTTTGGAAGTAGTTGTTTTACAAAATCAAACAAAGCAGGCATTCCAGCTACTATATTGTCAATCTCAAGCCTATCAGTCGTGGCTTTACTGATTTGCAGGGCACGAGTCTGCATAACAGCTTCACGTTCTTCTAATGTAGAAAGCTCTAGTTCGATTTGTTTTACCTGTTCATATGTGGCCTTCAGGTGCTCTTCCATTTGGGCAGCTTGATTTTGCAGTGAGGTAATTCGTGCTTTTAAGTTAGAGCGTGATCTAGCAGATTAGGAGATTGCTAAGTCCAAAATCTCGTATCCTTGCAGAGGCAGTGTTTCTGGTCGTGAACTAAGGGGGAAACTAAGGGGGCAAGTAGCAATTGCCCCCTTGAGCCGACGTACTTTAGCCAAGAGCACTCCCATGCGGAGCTTCTTACATTCGTTACTGGCGGCATTGATATCAGCATTTAGAAGGGAGCAGAACCTATCATTTTCAGTAGGAGAAAGCAACACTTGGGGTGACTGAGACAAAAAGATCCTAAGTTCAGATGCAGCAGAAATAACTGCAAAACCAGAAGTAGTTGTGATAGAAGAAGTTGTGCTTGTAGCCAGATTACCATCTGGAACATGGAAAACAGAAGAAACTTTAACATGGTACCAGTTTGAAAGAAGAGTTGTACAAGGCTTGTGCTGGATGGAGTTACCTTCTGCAGTAAGCTCCATATTAGTGCATTCAACTTGAGGAACACCTCCAGTACCATCAATGGCCATATTATTGGCTTGTTGGCCAGAACTCAGAGTTTCAGATGGTAGCGGCTACAGAAAGATTGCTTCTACAACCACTATCGCAAGAAAAAAAACATAAACAAAGTTGAAAGAGAAAGATGGTATCAACAATACCCCAATAATACAGCCAGATACGAGATGATGCTCCTGATCCTGGAGACCTCTTCCAGGTGTTTCTTTTGCAGTATAATCTTCTTGTACTGTTAATTCTTGTACTTGGTCATGAGCTAGACCAGAAACTGCTGCTTGACCGATGCCTGAAACAATAGGATATTGCTCCTCAGCCATAACAATGGCATTTGTAGCTTCATCAACAAGAAGATGAACATATAGTAAATTCATAAAGGGCATGGTAAGACTAAGAAAGACAAGATAAAGAATATTGACAAATTACAGATAACGTAACATACAAGCACTAGAAGTTTCTTCTTCCACTCTTTCCTCTCCTACATTTGCTACTAGCTTTCTCCTCTTTGCTTGTGGAGGAGCACCAGCTCCAATCTTTGATGAAGCCTTGTTTTTTGGGTTCGCTTTAGCACTGGACTCGACATTAGAAAATGACTGTTGTTTTCCATCTTTCTTCCAATCTTTAAAACAACCGTGTCTGTGTAGGCTTGTAGTTCCATTCCTGCTTTTAGCACAGAGCACTTTGTTGCAAACCTGGCATTTGGCATGTACCTCACCATTTTTTTGAGCCTTAATGAAAAACTCCCAAACTACAGATGTAGTTTTTCTTGGTTTAGGAGTATACTTAGTCTGTTGAGTATCATTCTTTTTTCGTTTATTAATCCTCTTGCTCTGCTGCGTATCGTGCGTTTCTCCCACCTGCTTGTTGCCATCAACATCAAGTTCAACTGTAGCATTTTGTTCCCTGACTTCCTATCAAGAAATAATCAAGTGATAGTTCAAGCAAGCTTCGTGGAATGTATACACCATCACAGAACAGGCAGTAGACATGTAGATAAGGCAGAGGACATCTTCCCATGTTAAAGCAAAACATGCCGTAATTGGTAGAATTATGACCGAGAACAAATGTGTTAGAAGCCATGTTAACTTATCTGCACATTTTCCCAACAGCAATCAAGAGTCAATTGAGTATAGTTATTAGCTAGAGCCAGAGATCCGCACATATGTCACAATTTTGCATAAACTGATTTCTAAAGTGTTTGTCATTCTGTTTGAATATGGTGAGGGGCCCTCAAAAACAGCCAAAGGTGAGATGTTTGGCAACTCTGCTTCATGAGACCCAACAGAGGACAGGGTTTCAGGTTCAAATAATAAACATTCCGTCACTGTTGCCTAACGAACCAGAAACGAAATGATGGAGAGCTGACAAATTACAAACTGATTTCTGAAAGAACGAGAATTATTTTAGCACCAAAACAACAAAGATGCAGTGACGAAGCATACCTGTTCATGAGGCTCATCTGTTTCTACCCTGTTATTTTGGATCTTTTCTTTTAAATTTAAACCAACATTTGTAAAGGCTGAAAAGGAGCTCTTCGAAAAAGCCACTGATGGAATTTGTGATGCTTCAACTTCCTCAGACAGGTTGAGCTTTGGATCCGCCTGAATTACAGCAAAGTAATCACACCAATATAAGATTTTAGAATGAAGATGAATTCACCCGCAGATTGAACCTGGACCAAATGCTAAAGCACAGGCAGCATACAAACACAAATGTCACTGAAGTTCTTCTAGCAGGCTAAATTTTAGTACAAGAGTGCTTTCATAAGAAAGAGCATGACACAAATAAAGAGGCACACCTGTATCTGCAACTCCACGGTCCCAGAATTCTCGCACTTCGTACGCAAACTCGATAAGATGTCATTGATCAAATTATTCTGTTCCACAGTATCTTTCAAGTTTTGAAAAAGTCTTAAAGAAGTAAATTCATTAATAATTTATCTACTTTCCCAGGACTTCAGGGCCTTAATAATTCTTTATTAAGTAAATTCATAATTGACAATCGGATGGAAAAGTCTTAAAAGAAAGTCTTCATGGAAACTGGCTGAAAGAAAAAATAACTAACCATTATATATAGATTATTTAGATATAAGTGTTAGCATCTTTCAAATTATCCGGAAAAAGTTTTAATTTTAGTTGACTTATAATAAGTTAATCCAAAACTATTCTTCTTATAAGGAAAAAAAAAAAAAAAGAGTTCGTTGGCTTAGTCTGATGATTCCAATACGGTCTTATATAAAATACCTACATGATTCCCAGTCCCCCGTTCCGTCCCGTCCCGTCCCGTCCCCGGTCCCGTCTCGTCCCGTCCCGTCCCGTCCCCGGCCCCGTCCCGTCTCGTCCCGTTCCGTCCCGTCCCGTCCCGTCCCGACCCACAACAACCCGCGTTTCCAAGCCCCGCCCCCCTTCCAAGTCCAAACAGTACACATCTCTATAAATTAAACACTACATGATTCTGCCAAACATATTTTCTAGTACACAGTCATGGGCACAGCACAAAGTATCTATGCTTCAGCAGCAACATATCTGTCCCAGCTGGTACGTGGTAGACATGCACCGCCATTTTCTTCTTCGGTGGTTACTTTGAATTCGCAGCTAGCAGAAATACAACTCTCTGTTACCGTCAACCAAGAAACCTCACAACCATCAAATTTACAGCCTTCTTCTCCGGCTACGGATCCGGAGTCGCAGTTACCAGAAACACCACCACAAGTACTCTCTCCTGCTGTCAACCAAGAAGGTACACAGCAACCGCAAGAGCAAGAGCTTTCCATTGCAATCAACGAGAAACCAACCAATACAGAGAGTGTTGTTAATAAGAGGGTGCCATGGGAAAAGATACTCCTGGCTTTCTGTTTGGCTGCAGCTCTGGAAATTGATCTTGCATATGAAAAAAATAATCAACATTCAAAACCCAATCTTAAGTTCTGCTTGCGCCTTGTCAGTATCACACTTACCTTTGTTTCTCTCATTGTTTCGCAGCTTATGCGAAAAAAGTTCCCTGTTGCATCCAGAATGTTAGGGAAAGTTGCCATCGGCCTTGGTGTCACTGCGTTCTTCATCATCATCGCATCTCCATTGATGACCATGAGCCAGCTCAACGATGCTACCTAGCAAGGATATGTACCTACTCCAAATCCCTACTCCCTACAGTGATTAGTATTGCTTCCAATATGTCGTCTTATACATGCAAAAGAAAGAGGGATGATGATGGTGTTTTAGGCAATGCCCAATGGGGATATAACGTACATTTTATATTTTATTAATTTTATTGTTGTAATTTCTGATAAATATATATAAATTTGTATTTATTTAGATAATTAATAATAAATTATTAAAATAGATTAAATATATTTAAGCTAAATCAATATTTTTATAAATTTATTTAATCACCATAATTAATTAATATATGTTATCATCATTTTTTGTATAAATTTGCATTTCTATAGGTTTGATAGAAATGAGGGATGATCATTCATGGATATATCAAGAATCACCCCAAAAATTACAAGGGATGAATTATTATAATAGGGTTCAGGGTTTTATAAATCACGCAATATATAATCCGAGAAATATTAGTGGAGGTAATATTAGATTTTCATGCAAGAGGTGTAAAAATAAAAAGTTTCTCAATCCAGATGTTGTAACAATACATTTTCTACAAAAAGATTCATTGAGTAATACATGTGTACACACATGGAAAATCATATGTTCCTCATTAAACCATGATAGAGAGGATGATTGTGTCAACTTCTAGTACTAGCAAAGTACATGGAGTTGTACATGACAATAGTAATCCTTATAGTAATATGGTTATGGAAGTGATAAGAATGAATCAGGGTAATGCAAATCAATGCTCAAACATAGATAAAGAGCTTAATGTAGATGCAACCAGGTTTATTGATTTTTTAAAAGATTCTGACTAACCATTATGGGATGGTTGCACAAATCACAATAAATCATCGGTCGTTGCACGTGGTCACCATTAAGTCAGGACATGGATTGAGTGAGCCTGGTTACGACAGAATTGCTGAATGAATAAGAATTCATATCTATGATCATTCGGTGGAGTTCTTTATAACCCACATAAAGTTGTTCATATTTTTCTTTTGGATGAGTTGTATGTTCTTGTACTTCTTGATCTAACAAGGCCGTGAACTCTAGAGACTGAGTGCTTGAGACTGATTATGAGCACCCAATGATTTAAACAATATGAGTCATCCACAAGTTTTCTGTTATAGTGTTAGAAAGTCCATATACCTAAATTCTATTAGGTCCATCAGATGATCCTGCCTTTAACCACAAATTCGGATTGAAATCCAGGTGGGTCGAAGGATCGTCCTTGTATCTCTCATTCAACCAACTGTTATATGTCTCTTGAAAATAAAATGATAAAATCATCAAATTCAAGTAAATAATAACTTAATAAAAACATTGTTGAAAACCAATATACCACAAAGTGTTTATCTCAGCTATCAACGAACTGTTGCATCCCTTTTTGACAACCATTACTCCACACGTGCGTTTTCACAAAAAAGCTTTATTGGGCTTAGCTCACATCCAAAAACTGTAGCATACAAGATACAAATGTTGTAACTAATATATTTATAAAAAACAACAAATTAAAAAAATGGATGCAATTAAAAAAAAACCTACTATCCGCTTCACATGCAAAACGAACAAAGCTGTTAGTGTACGTTGTAACAAAACCATGAATTTGTTGGCTACAATTCCCCGCAACAAACTGTGATCGTCGCGTGAAAGTCAATGTCACATGTTGAATGTATTCCACCCATATAGTCTCTGGGATATATAGCAACCTAAAATCCTTTCAAATTGTCATGTTATTCCAGCCTAGTAGAGTGCTTTCTTTAACGTATTTTATAGATATTTTTTGTGTCTCATATAAAAAAGCATACAACTTATATGGTACAAATGAATTATCTATAAGTAAATGATAAATAAATTTTTAATATTTGGAATAAAAAATTTATTATGATTTCGATGTTACCTAATTGCAACGTGATTTTCCCAAACCCTCCTCGCAACATTATCATTTGTTTTATCTCACTCAAATTTTGTCTTGTAGTAAAAAATTATAAAAAGGAGAATTTCAGTAATATCAATAAAGTAAACAAATTAACATAATTTTTTTAAGTTAATACTAAACTTCAACCTTGAAAATAATGTATCGACTTGTGGTTTTTATTCTGGATGTTTGGAAACCTAACTCCATTAAAACAATGGAATTTCCATCAACGATGTTGATGTTATTATTCGGGCAGTCTCAATGTTTGTGAACTTGAAATTTGATAAATTTAATGAAATATTTTTTGTTCATATATTATTAAACATAAACCAACTCAAAACAAAACAAACTTACATTGAAAGGTCATCCTTCCAATGTGTCTTATATTTGTGGATGAATGGATCCCGTTGTGAATGGTCCCTCCTTTACATTGCGGCATCACACTCGATAAGGCAACATCATGAGTCAATGCATGTGTCTCTTCTTGATCGGTACCTAATGACTTGTGGTTATCATTATCGCTGCTAGAAGAACTAGTAGTGATCTTGTGATCGTGACGTGCATATTGAGTTAGTTGAAAATTTAGCTTTGTAGTTTTTTTCTTTAAAACACTGTTGATTGCTAAAGTGTTTCCCACATTATTTTTTTGTTATTATTTTTTTCAAAATTATCTTTATCGATTTTATTGTTTTTAATATTGAGCTGGTTGACAATTACAACTGTAGATTTTCTCATGAAACACTCGATTGCTACAGTGTTTTCCTATATAGTTTTTTTTCCTTTTGTTTTTTTATGATTTTTTTCAAAATTATCTTTATTGATTTTATTTTTTTAATATTGATTTAGTTGAGAATTACAATTGTATATTTTCTCACAAAACACTATAGATTGCTGTAGTGTTTTCCTACATGATTTTTTTTCCTTTTGTTTTTTTATGATTTTTTTCAAAATTATCTTTGTCTATTTTATTTTTTTAATATTAAGCTGGTTAAAAATTTAGCTTTATAGTTTAATTTTTTTAAAAAACATTATGGATTGCAATAGTGTTTCTCCATATAATTTTTTAATTTTTTTTATGATTTTTTCTATAAATTTATGACAACACACAAATATACCATAAGCCCACAGCAGCGCACAGGCGTAACGACTAATCTTGTTTTGAAGGCCGTTTGGTGTTGCTTTCTACCTTGCTTTAAAAGAAAAAACAGAAAAGAAAATAAAACATAGGGTTAAAAAACAATACCAAGTCAATGGAATAAAAAATTTAATATTTTTTCTGTTGCGAAGCACAGATCAACATACTAAGTACATAAACTAAAATGAAAGAGGTTTGAACTGTGCCATATCCAACTATTGCACACGCTAAAGAATTGTAGCCTCGTAAATAGGAATTAGTCATGTGCGTTAATTTTAATAGCTGGGAGTGGGGCTTCCAAATGATTGCTAGACTTTGAGTATTTCCTTAATCAACTTCAAATACTAGACTATTCCACCATTCGTACTTTTGTTTGAAGTTAACAAAGAGTGGGGTTTGATAAAGCTACCTGTGAATGCATAAATATTTACCAATGTTAAGACCAATGCATTTACATGTACGTGATGCCTTAATTGACCGGTTCAAATCATAGTTTATAGACCCGATCCAGTTTAAGACCCGGGTTTTAGATTTTAACCAGGTTGTATAGGTTAATTTTTTTTAATCAAAATGACATTGTTTTAGTAAAAAAAAAAAGGTTAATAAGTTGCAACCGAGTTTTTAACCGGGTCTTGCCGGGTCAACCAGGTCGCCGGGTCAACCCGCCAAGTTAGCCGAGTCACATTGGGTTTTTCCTTCCTCTATTTTTTCTTCAACCCGGCCCGGTTTTAACCCCGGGTCGACCCGCTGGGCTAGACCGGGTTTCAAGATCACAGATAGATGATACATGTGCATCCTTTTATTGGCCCCACGATCCCAAGGACGACCAGCCCCCTCCTCCAGCGCCGTCTCTATTCTAGTTTCATTGTATTTGAATATAAAAATTTTTAATAAATATTTGATTTTTATATTAAGATAATTTATTTTTAATAAATTTTTGAATTTTATATCAATGTAATTTTTTAAATTATTTTATATTTTTGTTTAATAGATTTTTTAAAAAAATATATATCTTTAAATTATTACTGACGGGATTACCGACGGACTTATTCCATTAATATATTCTAGAGAGATAGAAAAGAATTATGACAAATATCAATGCAACTATTAACTACCTAACAGAATAAGTATAGCGGTATATTTCAAAGAGTTTGAAAAGAATTAATGCAAAAGCTACTGCAACTCACTAATGAAATTATATATGGTTATTATGTTGGTGATATGCTATATATACTGAAGGAATTAACGATGGAATTATTTATTTTATGATATTGCCTATTAAATAAATTATTTTATCATGTCTGTTTGCATTACAATATCATATTTATAAGACAAGACTGGTGATTATTTATTTTATAAGCTGGAAAGTCATGTAAAATTATTCAAATAAATAATCGTGTCTTTTTGCATTACAATTAGTCTTGTCTCAGTATTTCTTTTATTTTGCTTTTGTTTAGACTTGTGATAGAATCTAAACATGTATTAATGAGCGAGAACAAATTAATTTGTGCTTTAGGTTTGTTTGGAAACGCGGCTGTGTTTTTAAAATATTTAAATTTTTTTTGTTAAAATTTAATATGGTTTGTATGTTTTGAATTGTTTTAATGTGCTAATATCAAAAATAATTTTTAAAAAATAAAAAAATATTATTGACATGCATTTTAGCACGAAAAATTATTTGAAAAATACCTGCAACCACATTGTCAAACACGCTCTTAGTCCTAGACAGGAAATTGATGATGTCATCCATGGTTCCCTTGTTGACTAGGATCATTTTACTTTGACTAAAATATTAGAATAAAATATAGCTAAAGCCTGTTATTAACCACAAAAACCTCTTTGTTATCAATTCGATCAGTTAGGTACTATTTTCCAAAATTAAAAATTTATTCAATCAATTGATTTGATAACAAATAAACTCTTTAATTTATTCAATCAAATAAAAAATAATTTAAAAAATATTTTTAAAAATAAATTCTATTATCACAATCTTAATATTGTTTTTAATGTCTCCGATTGATAATTCGTTTAAAGCTATTTTTCTGGTTGTTAAGATCTTGTTAAACTTTATAAAATAAAATAAAAAAACAAAAACTACAATGATACTAAGAAGGAAATAATTATTAAACTTTTTTTTTTTCATGTGTATCCTAAATTTGATTTTTCATGACACCATTGATGGGACATGCACAAAATCACAAAATTAAAAATGAAAAAATAATCTCTCATCATGTTCATAATTATTGTACTTAGTGATACGCTGGATGGTGTTTTTTTAAAATATTTTTTAATTAAAAATATATTAAAATATTTTTTATTTTAAAAAAGCCTTTCTTGGTTAAATGCAGAATTGCAGCCGACCACACGAGGCATTAGATTATTTATGTCAACAAAATCAGGCTGTTGTTCTGTATGCTGCCTATCTCTGAAACAATTTCTCATATGTTTGCGAAGATTTGAAGTCCCCGTTCTTACTTCCTCCAGGATACTTCATTTTACAAACTTTACACAGGCCAAGCGGCATCCATCCATCTTCTCGAGCTTTATTGAAGGCTTTCTAGACTTCAGCAGATCTCCTCCTTCGTTTACTATTTCCATCGGTTAGTCGTGAACCATTCACCATTGCCAACTGAATGTCAGCATCTTGAGCAACTTCGATTGCATCATTTTGTTTTCCAATTTCCTGTAAAGAAATAGCCGGGCAACAGTACATTTTAGAGGCTAATCAACTTCATTAGTAGAATATGGAACTTGCATGGCGGATTTTTTAAAATATAGGCTCCGTCTAACTTTGGAGGCTTGAGCAGAACTCCTCGGAGACAGGTAGCGATTTGTATTGTGATAGTTGTTGTTTTTAAGAGAAAATTATATTTGATTGCTGTCTCATATACACTTAGAAAGGTAAGGTAGGATAAGAGAGGCATCCATCCATGTTAAAATGAAACATGCCATATGTTTTCTAGCATGCTGTATATCTCTTATTTCAGAGCTGCCTCATCCATTCTAATGATCAAACCCTTAACCAGCAGCAATAATGGAGGAGCTAAAGCCAATAAAGGAATTCTTACGAGAAACTTTGAAAAACTGTAAGAGAAATTCACTACCTGCGATAGTAGGAGATCGAGCCAGAAGGAAGTTTTCTTGCTGGGTGAAAGAAGCCAACCAGCAAGTCAGTAGCTTTGTAATGCGTTGATCTCTCCCTACATTTTTAATTTCAATTTTCTTTTGTGCATTTCTTACAACATTTCTTGTCTTTGATTCCAAGCAAAATATGCAAAATCATTACTAATTTTCCTGAAAGACGGGTGTCATGTCATAATTTAAGAAATTATTTCTGAGAAATTCTATAGGTAAAAGCAGCATTGTTTTTATTGTGTTTAATATGTCTCAATGATCCAATTTTTCCAAAAAAACTCTCACTTCTAAGTTGTCCCACTCTACTTTTAAAAAACTGAAGTTTAGGTGGTCACTTTTGCTGGTAATTATTCGTTATTTGACTCATAACGAATCTTGGTTGTCTTTAGCTGCCTGCTACATCACTAGCTCTCCAGTTAACATGCTATCAGTAGATCACCAGTCAGCTTAGCATCTCACAGGAGTCGACTGAACAACATAATAGCATAACATTTACTACTTATCAATAAATATTCCATCGATCAAGAATGTGTTCATCTAGCAGTCGATCATATCTTGGTAAACTCAACTCAAGATCAAATGAAGATTTGCTTACAAATGGTCTCAAGTGAATTTGTTATTAACATAAAGTCGTGGAGTGCAAATGTAAAATCAGGGCTTCGGAAGTACTGATTTTACAAAATCAAACAAACCAGTCATTCCAGCTACTATATTGTCAATATTAAGCCTCTGAGTAGTGGCTTGACAGCTTTGCAGTGCACGAGTCTGCATAACAGCATCATCTTTTTCTAATGTAGAAAGCTCTAGTTCTTTTTGTGTTCTCTGTTCATTTATGGCCTTCAGTTGCTCTTCCAGTTGGGCAGCTTGATCTTTCATTGAGGTAATTTCCGCTTCTAAGTTAGAGCGTAATATAGCAGATTGGGAGATTTCTCAGTCCAAATTCTCGTGTCCTTGCAGGGGCACTGTTTCTGGTCGTGAACTAAAAGGGCAACTAGAAATTGCCTCCTTGAGCCTATGTACTTCAGCCAAGAGCTCTCTCATGGGATGCTTCTCCCATTCGTAACTGGCGGCCTTGATTTCAGCATTTAAAAGGGAGCAGAACCTATCATTTTCAGTAGGAGAAAGCAACACTCGGGGTGACTGAGACAAAAAGCTCTGAAGTTCAGATGCAGCAGAAATAACTGCAAAATCAGAAGTAGTTGATAGAAGAAGTTGTGCTTGTAGCCAGATTACCATCTGGAACATGGAAAACAGAAGAAACTTTAACATGGTACCAGTTTGAAAGAAGAGTTGTACAAGGCTTGTGCTGGATGGAGTTACCTTCTGCAGTAAGCTCCATATTAGTGCATTCAACTTGAGGAACACCTCCAGTACCATCAATGGCCATATTATTGGCTTGTTGGCGAGAACTCAGAGTTTCAGATGGTAGCGGCTACAGAAAGATTGCTTCAACAACCACTATCGCAAGAAAAAAAACATAAACAAAGTTGAAAGAGAAAGATGGTATCAACAATACCTCAATATTACTGCTAGATACGAGATGATGCTCCTGATCATTGAGACCTCTTCCAGGTGTTTCTTTTGCAGTACAATCTTCTTGTTCTTGGTCATGAGCGAGACCAGAAACTGCTGCTTGACCGATGCCTGAAACAATAGGATATTGCTCCTCAGCCATAACAATAGCATTTGTAGCTTCATCAACAAGAAGATACAGAACATAAAGTAATTCATAAAGGGCATAGTAAGACTAAGAAAGACAAGATAAAGACTATTGACAATTTACAGATAACGTAACATACAAGCACTAGAAGTTTCTTCTTCCTCTTTCCTCTCCTACTTTTGCAACCAGCTTTCTCCTCTTTGCTTGTGGAGGAGCACCAGCTCCAATCTTTTGTGAAGCCTTGTTTTTTGGGTTTGCTTTAGCACTAGACTTGACATTAGAAACTGACTGTTGTTTTTCATTTTTCTTCCATTCTTTAAAACAACCGTGTATGAGTAGGGTTGTAGTTCCATTCCTTACTTTGGCACCGAGCTTTATGTTGCAAACTGGGCATATGGCATATGATGTCTTACCATTTTCTGAAACCTTAATGTAAAACTCCCAAGCTGAAGATTCATTTTTTCTTGTTTTATTAATCCTCTTGCTCTGCTGCGTATCGTCCGTTTCTCCCACCTGCTTGTTGCCATCAACATCAAATTCTACTGTAGCATTTTTTTCCCTGACTTCCTATCAAGAAACAATCAAGTGATAGTTCATGCAAGCTTCGTGGAATGTATACACCATCGCGGAACAGGCAGTAGAGATGTAGATAAGGCAGAGGACATCTTCCCATGTTAAAGCAAAACATCCCATAATTGGTAGAATTATGACCGAGAACAAATGTGTTAGAAGCCATGTTAACTTCTCTGCACATTTTCCCAGTAGCAATCAAGAGTCAATTGAGTATAGTTATTAGCTAGAGCCAGAGATCCGCACATATGTCACAATTTTTCACAAACTGATTTCTAAAGTGTTCATTAGGCTCATTTGTTATCATTCTGTTTGAATATGGTGAAGGGCTCTCAAAAACAGCCAAAGGTGAGATGTTTGGCAACTCTGCTTCATGAGACCCTACAGAGGACAGGGTCTCAGGTTCAAATAATAAACATTCCGTCACTGTTGCCTAACGAACCAGAAACGAAATGATGGAGAGCTGACAAATTACAAACTGATTTCTGAAAGAACGAGAATTATTTTAGCACCAAAACAACAAAGATGCAGTGACGAAGCATACCTGTTCATGAGGCTCATCTGTTTCTACCCTGTTATTTTGGATCTTTTCTTTTAAATTTAAACCAACATTTGTAAAGGCTGAAAAGGAGCTCTTAGAAAAAGCCACTGATGGAATTTGTGATGCTTCAACTTCCTCAGACAGGTTGAGCTTTGGATCCGCCTGAATTACAACAAAGTAATCACACCAATATAAGAATTTAGAAATGAAGATGAATCCACCTGCAGATTGAACCTGGACCAAATGCTAAAGCACAGGCAGCGTACAAAACACAAAGGTCACTGAAGTTCTTCTAGCAGGCCAAATTTTAGTACAGGAGTGCTTTCATAAGAAAGAGCACGACACAAATAAAGAGGCACACCTGTATCTGCAACTCCACGGTCCCTGAATTCTCGCACTTCGAATGCAAACTCGATATGATGTCATTGATCAAATTATTCTGTTCCACACTATCTTTCAAGTTTTGAAAAACTTCTGCCACATACTCAATTTCACCAACAGACTTACACCTTAGCCTGACTGCCATAGCAGCTCGAAGCCCAAGTTATGAAACTCACACACAGAATTCAATATGTTTTGCCTGCAACATTTTGTCCTTTCTTGAGAGGATTTCTTATGCATGCTATGACATAATCTTGCATCGACGAATCATTCGTATACCAAGCAGCTTCCCTAATGTTTAAATCATCAAAATCGGATTGAGGTTTTTCAAGGCTCAGTCGCTGGCCTTGATTTTCTTACACTGTCAATGAGCTCCATGCCACAAACTTTTTTTTTTCATGATCGATGGAATTTAAACATCATCGAGTTATAATATTTTTTTTATCGTACGGTTTCGATCGGTTCAACCTTATAGTTTATAGGTTTACATTATTTGTTTACAAAAAAAAAACTCACAAATCTGTTCATAACACCTTAAATTCATACCATTACCGGAATGCAGACAACTTATTGTAATGAGTTCAAGGTGAGAGGTATTTTGCACGCATAAAAACTTAACTTTATAAATAGTTGCAAGTCGAATATTATAGTTTATTAGTTTGGATGAAGGTATAGATTGAAAATATATAAAAGATAAATGGATGCAATTAAATATTTAGAGATAGATTGACTATAATTTACCTCTTTTCCCAGGACTTCAGGGCCTTAATAATTCTTTAATAAGTTAATTCGTAATTGACAATCGGATGGAAAAGTCTTAAAAGAAAGTCTTCATAGAAACTGGCTGAAAGAAAAAATAACTAACCAACCATTATATATAGATTATTTAGATATAAGTGTTGGCATCTTTCAAATTATCCGGAAAAGATTTAATTTTAGTTGACTTATAATAAGTTAATCCAAAACTATTCTTGTTATAAGAAAAAAAAAAGAGTTCGTTGGCTTAGTCTGATGAATCCAATACCGTCTTATATAAATACCTACATTCTAGCACAAAAGTTTAAACTACAATGAGAATTCTAGCACAAAAGGTTAAACTATTCTTGTTATAAGGATAAAAAAAAAAAAAAAAAAAAAAAGAGGTTAAATTACTATGAGCATTCTAGCACAAAAGTAGTAGAAGTAGCAAAAGAGAACATCCTTGCTGGCACAAAAGCAAGTGCCAAAGTGGTAGTAGAAGCGGGAAAAGAGAAATCCTAGTTAGCAAGCAAGTGGTAGAAGAGGGAACAGACAACTACTTTGTCCAGGAACAAAAAAAAAACAGAGACTGTAACGCCAAACCACGGATCACTATAACATCTGCATTGGCTTGCTCCGATCCTATTTGAAACATATTCTAGGACACAGTCATGGGCATAGCACAAAGTATCTATGTTTCAGCAGCAACATACCTGTCCCAGCTGGTATGTGGTAGAGATGCTCCACTAACTTCTTCTTCTTCGGTGGTTACTTTGAATTCGCAGCTAGCAGAAATACAACCGCCAATACTCTCTCTTACCGTCAACCAAGAAACATCACAAACATCAAATTTACAGCCTTCTTCTCCGGCTACGAGTCCGGAGTCGCAGTTACCAGAAAGTACACAACCACAAGTACTCTCTCCTGCCGTCAACCAAGAGGGTGCACAGCAACAGCAACCGCAAGAGCAAGAGCTTTCCATTACAATCAACGAGCAACCAACCAATACAGAGAGTGGTGTTAATAAGAGGGTGCCATGGGAAAAGATACTCGTGGCTTTCTGTTTCGCTTCAGCTCTGGAAATTGATCTTGCATATGAAAAAAATAATCAACATTCAAAACCCAATCTTAAGTTCTGCTTGCGCTTTGTCTGTATCACACTTACCTTTGTTTCTCTCATTGTTTCACAGCTTATTAGCAAAAAGTTCCCTGTTGCATCCAGAATGTTAGGGAAAGTTGCCGTCGGCCTTGGTGTCACTTCGTTTTTCATCATCATCGCATCTCCATTGATGACCATGAGCCAGCTCAACTATGCTACCTAGCAAGGATACGTACCTATTCCAGATCTCTACTAGCTCCCTATAGTGATCTGTATGTTAGTATTGCGTCCAATGTCGTCTTATGTATGCAAAAGAAAGAGTGATGATGATGGTGTTTTAGGCAATGGCCATTGGGGATAAATATATAATGGTGTACCTTGTTATGTACGTCACTTGATGAACTTGGTCATGAATAAGAATTTGTACGATGATATTGTTAAACATTCGTAGTGATTTTATCCTTCATTAAACTTCCTTGTTTTGTTGGTCAAATCCCTTCAACTAGTGCTTAACTTGGTTATGGCATACGCATGGGAGGAATTAATACATCTGAATTTGTACTTCTTTCTCTCAAATAAAAAGTAAGATTTATGAATAATTTCCATGATATATACAAGATCCCATGTTCATGTAAAGGAAAGAGTAAAAATTCGAATATATCTACTATTTTTTTTTTTTCAATTAATGGTGCTAGGTATTTGAGTGAATTAACGAGGGGTATAAAGTGCACATAATCTAATCCTCTCATTTGCATATTTCCTTGGAACTAACTGGGTGATGTAATGAAGAGATCAAAGAATCATATATGCCCATTTCCGTAGTACCATTAAGCAAGTAAAAAATGCCATTATGGACATGAAATTTGTTAATGGAGGTAAAGGATAAGGATATTTTCCACTTGAACTACGAGTTTAATTTTGTATAGTGCAAAAAATTCATTCCATGCTGGGTCTCTCCATCTGATTTAATCCCACAAGCGGGCCACAAAGCTCTACCCGATTAAGTTAAGTGGATTTTTGCCTTCTCTAATCCAGAATCAACACTATAGTACTATTTTGAAGCAATGTTTCCATATTCAATCTGTAGTGGTACTTTGCTAGTTAAGAAGTAGTTAATGACTCAAATATAATTTAATGAACAGACACTATTAAAAAATTAGTGAATACAAATAAAAATATATATCGAGGGATGAAAATTAGCAAATGCAAATACTAAAGGTGCTATCCAACTACCTTTTGTTTTGCTTTCAATATCCCTCTATGCGTTCAAAACAAAAGGTAGTTGGATACCTTTTGTTTTGCTTTCATCCCTCCATGCGTTGCTAGGCAGTGTAAGCAGTGTCCATGTATATACAATTGCTTTTGAACTCCTAGATAAGGCTTATGTTGTTGATAAAATTGTAGGTTGATAAGGTTACAGTAGAGAGTTGAACAACAATTGACGTAATTAATTACCCTTTCTAGGAGTCTTTGTGTGGTTGCCACAGGGTTTTTGCAGCACATATAATGCTCCTAGTTCAGTGAATAGAAACTACAAATACGCGTTAATAAATCACTGAAAAAATCATTAATAACATCTAAAAGCAAGATTGATATCAATCCGAGTTAATGTTTTATACTCGTGATCTGGATCATGAGACTAACATCACCGCATTAAAAAAATTATGAAGAGTAATTTCTAACTAACCCAATGTTAAAAGATAAAATAAAAAAAATTAATTTAATTTAAAAAAAGATCTAAAGCAAAAAAAATATCAATTAAAAAGAATAAGGATCAAATTTAACATAAAAATAAAATGAAATAAAATGTTGGGGGATGAAATTGAAAAATAAATTCATTTAATAAAATAATAGAAAAATAAATATCAATCAAAAAATTAAAAATCAAATATAATATAAAAATCAAATGTTACTTGGGAAATTAAAAAAATAATAATTAAATTTAATATAATAAACAAATAAAAAAAATAGGCCAAAGCGATTTTCGTGGAAATGAGAGAGAAACCGGAAGATCTCATGGTCTTTAAGCTACGAAAAAGTGGTTGACACTTTCAACGTTGTTGTAATCAAATCATGCGTACCTTAAAGACCATGAGATCCTCCCCACTTGCTGAAGTCTTAATTAATCCATTTCGGGCCACCATGCACATATTTATCTTTTGTAGAAAACTAGTGTTTTACCCGCGCTAGATAGTTCTTTTTATTTAATTTTTTTGTAATTGAAATAGATATCTATATAAAATGTTACAATTTAAAATACTTTATTAAATAAATTATTCTTTCTTATTAGTAGCATGTTTCTTGAATACATAATAAAAGAAATTAAAATATTTTTTTGTAAAATTTAAAATAAGTAGAAAAAAGATGTATCTCTTCAATCTAAATTATATTTCTTTATTAATGTATTTCCTTTTCTTTTAACAAAGACATTTATTTCGTTAGAAGAATTTTAAAAAAAAAAACATATATCTAATTGATTTTTTAATATATTGATGTTAAAAATTAAAAATCTCTTATTGAGTACTTGATTTGTGTGCGCCAATGAAATCCTAGTAATTGTTGATCATCACAATCTCTTATTGGTGCTTGATTTGCGTGCGACAATGAGTCATATCTTTTCCCTCAATGGACCATGAAATCTTAACAAATTTCTAATCATACCCTTAAAATTAAAATCTTTTTCTGTAGAGATATGTATTTCGCACCCTCAAGATTTTTTAATTATGTATCCACTCTTTCAATTGTTGTTTTATTTTCAACTTCACCCCAATTGTTTTTCATATCCATACCCACACTGTTTAAAGTCATGAATTCAACTCAAAAATAACTTTTTTGTGATTTCCCCGCATGCAGGCAGAACAAACTGATTCCCCATAAAGGATTTTCAAAATCTGGAAATTGGAATTTTGTTCACTCAAGTCAATTACAGATTTCCACCAGATAGAAATTCTGATAGAGAAACATAATTTATTATTTGTTCTTATTAAATATTAATCCATGACTATCTTGATTGAAACAACTTGCTCCATTTCACCCCCACTCCCTCAGCCTTCTATCACACAAGTAGGAACAATGGCAAAAAGGCCCTGCGTTAGTACCTTTGTTATAATACAGCTTCCTGCATCTCTCTCCACATAACAAGTGGAAGGATCATCCATCAACAGAGAATCCTATATGTTATACAAGGCTCTTAAGAATCTAACATGGCTGGGTGGCACAGGTAGTCTCCCACGATATATGTCAAGAAAGACTCGAAGCCGAAAGTGAGGCATGTCTTGTTGTGTAAAAGGGAAGTGATCGCAATGTGCAAGACAATCAGCATACTTCATCACAAATATGCCACAGTCTATTCGACTGTTTGTGCAACAAAAAGTTAAAACTTTTTAGAGTCGGTATCATTTTGAAACATGTTCATATCAATATCGTTAGCTACTTACTTTGTTTGGTATGGAATATTGAGTTGCATTAATTTCAATTGCTGTGAATTACGATAGCCCAACACTGGTAGTAGGTGCTTTTCAAGCCACTCCGAAATTGTTGTCTTTTCCGTATGATGAGCATCAGGAGGAGAATTTAATGAATCTAACCAAAGAAATTCCCGTTTCTCCATGTCAACGCAAATGAGGATCCAATGATTTTCCAAGCACAACGGTATGAACAACTAAATATGAAGGCGAGTTAGAGAAAGAGTTAAACAAGTTGCATGCAGCCATTGAAATAACTATGGGAGCTAAAACATTCAGGGATACCTTTGCTGTGCCTGCTATCTCTTCAATGTTTATGCAAGATAGTAGTTTTGTCATGGTCCATTTTCCAGAAAGCAAGAAGGTCTTGTAAATTTGGCCATTACATTGAACACAGGTTAACGACAATGAATAAAGAGAAGCAAAAGACGGCCAAGTTTTAATCTTCCTTACCATTGTCCAGGTTGGCAATGAGGAGTTCCTCTTGTACCAGTCTGGAAACTTCTCCTGTCTCTTCTTCAGCAAGTCGAAAAATGCATTTATAACCTTGTTATAAAGACACATATATAAACAATAGTTTATGCATTTTTAATTGCAAAACCGAAGTTGAAAATAAGAGGGGAAGGAGAAACAGAACTATACATACCGAATCGTCAACATAATATTGTTTCTCCTCGAGGATTGGGGTGCTTGATGGAGGAATCCTAAGCAGACTTGCTAGTGATGTATCGGGAACATTCAATTGCTTATCCCGTCCAGCAACATTCCTATAAGCTTTCAGGTCAATTTTCATAATTGACCTACTTGATGGGCCATGTAATTGTTAAGATCAAGCATGATTTTCGTGCAGATACCTGGTAAGTTTACGAGACTTCCACCTGCTGAGTCTTTTTGATTCCTTCTCTGTAAAAGGAGAAACCAAATATTCTCGTACCTCCTAGAAATATTATCACATTGTAAGCTACATTATAGTTTGTCATCAGTAAGGCGATAAAACGAGGATAAATATTTAGGAAATTGAGGGTTTGGGCGTTCATCTTTAGACTAACCATAAGGAATGAATCAACAAATTGACCAAAATCTCACAAATATAGAACGTTACCTCTACAGACCATATCTTTCCGTGAGTCAATCTCCTTATTCTATTATAAACATACTCATTGTCGTCATCAGACTCTGAAGAGCTCACTACCTCTGGCTCAGCGAACTCTGAAGAGCTTACTGCCTCTGTCTCAACTACTGGAGATGTACTTTCTTCTAGTATTGTGATAGGATGATTAAGGTCAGTCCCTCTCATTGTGTCATCTGAATTGCCAATATTTTCTGTGCTCATTGACCCATGTGATTGAGAGTTCAGAAAACAAGAAAACACAAATGAACATATGCTTGGTGATTGAATATATAGCAAAAGAAGAGGGAGTGAAATGAGATCATTCACCACCACTTGAATGAGTTGCATTAGCAGGTTTCCAAACTGATGCGAAGATTAGCGGTTGACCTGCTGCCAACAGCACAGGAAATCCGCTATTTTCTTCTATTTTATAAGCTGAGAAATCATATAAAAAATCAGCAAAGTGGTCGGAACATAAGGAAACTGAACAGAACCTAGCACCATACAGTCGTTGTTGCCAGCGAGCCAATGTCTCATGCCGTTCAATCCGGTCAATGCCTTCACTTGCAACCACATTGCATATTTGCCACCTCAAATGTCTTTCCCAAATCAGGGAGCTTAAGTTGGTTGCATAGAGCTCTAGAGATTCAAAAAGGTTGAGGTAGTATTTGAATGATGAGGCAAAGCGGTAAAAGAAATCGTCAGTGTTATTGTCAGCTTCCTGTTCAACAATTACCATGATATCTGGCTTTAGGTCTTTCAGTTTTGACAGCACTGTATCAACTGCTCCTTCAAGTGCAAGCAATTTGTGGAGTTGAAACACCCATCTCACAATTATTATCTCATCCTCGCTTGTTCTTTCAAGTCTCAACACAGACTCTACTATATCAGGTACACTATCAGCAAACAATGCTCTATACTTGAAATCAACCGGAGACCTCTGGGCTACTTCAGTGATCATCCGTCGGTTTTCTTGAAGATAATCATCATTTTTTGACAGTTTTGGTCTAATACTGGTGTACTGGAATGACAAGGGCATGCCATGCTGCCCGTGTAAGAGGTACTCCTCCAAACTATGCCGCTGCCAGCAGTCTACCAAGCTGGAAATCTCAATAAGGTGGAGCTTATTTTTTTTAACATTTAAGACATCACGAATGGCATAGTCGGTGGACATGCAAGCAAACCATTCAAGAGGAGAAGGTTCATAGCTGATCTTCTTTAAATTTGAGGAAGGAAGTAATGGGAAAGGATTTCGAGGATGCACTCCATGGACTCTCCGGGCTAGAGCTTCAGCAAAATACTCGACGACTTTTTTCGTCACTCGGTTGGTTTCCGCAGCTGACAGGGCTTCCATATCGCTAAAAAGCTGATCTGCAAATTTCAGGTCACCATCTGCAATTGCCTTAGCACAATCCATCAATTTTATGACAAGAGGAGAGCCCATTCCTGGAATTAGCTGGCAAATGAAGGTCTGTGATCTTATATACAAACCCTTTCTTTAGCACCAACTGTTAAGATCTATCTCACATGCACTCTCATTTTTTCTACCTCTTTCCTTGTTTCTTCCTTTACATTTTTGACATTTTCTTTCAACAACGTCAATGACTAAGTAGGTCCTATCCTATATTTCCCTGTCATCCTAATTTTTTTTGAAGAGTTTTCTTTTCACTCCTTCAACAAACTTCTACCCTTAAAACCTCAACAACTGAACCATTCAAAGCAAGAAAATCTAAGTTGCAGCATACCAACATGACAAGTTGATTAATTAAAGAGCTGATATTTTTCCAGCAACAGGTGCCTGACCCTTTATTCCTCAAGATCCAGGCAGCCCCACATGCCATGCCGATGCATAAAGTGTTGTGTTCGTTCAGCTTGTTTGAATTCGAATAAAGATCATGTGAGGAATCCATGTTAAGCTAGTTGCAACTCATGAAAGATGTGATGCCATTAAGAAATCTGTCATTAGGGCATTAAAAAATTGTCACTAGCTCTAACCTGGATTTCTTATCGAAGCTTCAGATTTTCTTGAGATAATTTACAGCACTGGCTTCACCTGTTTCAAATCAAGAATGAACAGAAAGACAGAAAGATGGAGGAAGCTATAATCTCTAAATTTATATATCAAGATTCAAGAAAGAAATTCTATGAAAAGATTCAAGAAATTGGAATATGATCTGATATGAACAAGAGAGAGGGCAGTGTCTTTTGAAAAAGACGAAACAAAATTAATTAGAAAAAGGATATAGTTTATTTGGACAAGATAAGTACTTCAATCAGTGTTCTGTTCATCACTACACGTGCGTAGTTTTCGTTGAATTTTCTTTTAGTCAATTTCAACCCCATCCCTATATTCTTACAGAACAAATAATTAATCCCTTTATTTCCAAGTATTTCATATTTTATTCTTATAATTTCAAATTCGTTAACAACTTGGTCTTTTTTTACATGGAATGTCTAGTATGTATGTTTATAAAAAGAAGAAGTTGAGACGCATCAATTAATTTTTTTAATGAAAAACTTTATATTTTTTTTATCATTAGATTAAATTAAAATTTTATTAAATGTTTTATGTGTCATGTTTTTTATAGAGTTAACTAGATGGTTTACTTATATTATTGCGGATTGAATTAAAAAAAATATTTCACTTAAAATAAAAAAAATTCAGACATTGCTAAGGTTTTTTTCTAGCAAAAAAAATAAAACCATGTAGAGGTTAATCCGATATGACCTGATAAACTCGGTGGGTACGAAGACAACCCGAACAACTAGTAAAAATATAGTTTTATTAAATAAAAATTCAAGACGATATTTTTTAAAATATATATATTGAAATGACAACATATTAGATCGACTAAAACAACCCATGTTAACTTATCAAATTTACAACCATGGTCATAACACTATGATAACTTTACAAAAGCAAATTTAAATAAATTATAAAGTATAATTCTCAATTAACCTAATATTAAAGAATGAAAATGAAAAAAAAATAGATTACAAAATAGATTAAGAAAATTTCATAATCAACCTAAGTTAACTTGTCAAACTAGTGACTCGGGTCATGAAATCAGGATAATTCTCGAGAAAAAAATAAAAAAAATTATAAAACTCAATTCATAATCAACCAAATATTAAATGATGAAATTTTTTAAAAATAAAATAAAATAAAGACATAAAAAACAATATGAGTCAACTTGAGTTAATATGTCAAACTTGTGACCTTAATCATGAAACTAAAATCATCTCATAGAAAGCAAACCAAAAAATAACCTAAGTTAACCTGTCAAATCTATAATCTAAGTCATGAAGTTGAGATAACCCAATGAAAAACAAATCAAAATAAATTATGAAGCACAATTTTTAATCAATCTTATGTTAAAAGATGAAATTAAAAAAACAAATTGGTTAAAAAAAAGACAAAAAGACAATTTGAGTTAATTTAGGTTAACCTATAAAAATTGTGACTCGGGACATGAGATCAAGATAATCTTATAAAAAGCAAATAAAAAATAAATTATAAAACTCAATTCTCAATCAACTCAATGTTGAAGGATAAAATTTTTAAAAAAATAAATTAAAAAAATAATATAAAAAAATAATCGCGTCAACACGGGTTAACACGTTAAATTCATATGTTGGGTCATGAGACTGGTATGAATTCATACAAAATAACCCGAGATAACTCAGGTTAACCTGCCAAATCTGTGATCTAGGTCATAAAACTAGAATAACCCCATAGAAAGCAAACTGAAATAAATTATAAAGCATTATTTTCAATCAACCTAATATTGAAAGATGACATAAAAAAATTATGAAGCACAAATATCAATTAACATAAGATTGAAGGATAAAATTAAAAAAAAAATTAAAAGAAAAAACCAAAAAACTCGCTCTGAGTTAACTTAGGTTAACCCACTAAACCTATAACTCAGGTCATGAGACAGGAATAACCTCATAAAAAATAAATCAAAACAAACTGTGAAGCCTAATTCATGATCAATAAAACATCAAATGATGAAATTGAAAAAAAAAAACGAGTCAGCCATGTTAACTCGTTAAATTTACGATTTGATTCATGAGGCTGAGATGACCTCATAAAAAAAATTGAAATAAATTATGGTATTCAATCCACAGTAAACCAAATAATATAAAATGAAATTGAAAAAACAAACAAAAAAATATTATTAAAATGAATGGTATTTTGATAGGTGATTTACAATAAAAGCATAATCTCTTTTAGTGTTTTGTTACTTTTTCATAATCAATTACAGTCATTTTCATGTCCAAATTCAAATTAGAAGATGTCATTTTAATTTTTTTTAATTTGTTTAGTTAATTTTTTTTTTTATTTTCTTCTTTATTTTCCCTAGCAAGTTTCGGTTTATTTCTTCCTATAGATTAAGACAATTTAACTATTATAAAAACAATTGCTGTGTTATTTTTCAAGTTAGCTTTCTAAATTATTGACTTTCATATATATGTGTATATATATATATATATACACACACACACACACACACATATATATGCAAAAATGATTTTTTTTTAGAAAGACCCCGTCCTAATGCGCACAAAATATATATTCACATAAATTTGATGTTATTTCTATTTTTTTATTTTTTTTAATTCTTGTGCATGGAATATGGATATATTTAACCCAAACCCATCAAACCCAATAAATACAACCCAAAGAATTTAACCCATGTTAATAAAGCCATAACCCAAAACCAATTAATTTTTATTAACGAAAGTCTAAGACCAGCACAATGTATATTGAAGCACACAAAAACTAACCCAATGCAAACACAACCCAACTATCAAGAACATAGCCCATGTGACAGCAGCCTATCATAGATGGTCCAACCAAAGTAAGCCCATACACATGCAAACCCAAATCCACATAATATTAAATATACAAATTTAGATCCCATTTATTTGTTGAAAAGTAGTTTTTTTTAAAAAATAATTCTGTTGAAAAATAAATTCTTGAAAAGTGATTATTTTTTTATGTTTGACACTATTATGAAAAATAAGTTGAAAAATATTTTTCAATGTTTAACTATATCATGAAAAATGAGCTGAAAAATAAATTGTTAATATTTTTGTCAAGTTTATTAAAATAATGAGAAACATATCTTACAAATTAAAAAGTTGAATGAGAATAAAATTAAAAAAAAATCTAATTTTATAAATTATCTCAAATAAAATAAATAATAATCAAAATAATAGAGATTAAGTCTAACAGATAAAAAAATTGAAAGATGATGAAATTAAAAAAAATACAATTTCTTAAATTATTTCAAATGAAATAAATAACAATTAAAAAATAAGAAACAAATCTGATAGATAAAAAATTTCAATTAAGAAAATGATAAGATAAAAGCAAATAATAATCATAAAAATAAGAATCAAAGTTGATATAAAATTAAATTAAATTAAATTCTAGGAGATGAAATTGAAAAATAAATTATTCAAAACAAAATAAATAGCAATAAAAAGTTTGAGGACCACATTTGATATAATCAGCAAATAATATGATATTTCTAAATTTTTCATAACTTCTAAAAAGTATTTTCATCCAAAATAAAAGGAAAATATTTTCTAAAAACCATGTCAAATTTTACTTTAACCAAAAAATATTTTTCATCAACCAACTATTCTAATAATAAATAAATATAAACAAATTTAAAAAGTAATTTTCAGACAAACATGGCTTCAGGGAATACACTGAGACGAGAAGGAAAAATTGTCTTAAAAAGAAACTTATGCCCATGCACTCTCTGGCGCCATAGCTTCAAACACAATGTTTATACCCATGTTCTTGTGGTAGCTAAACAGTAAAAATGCAATTATCACCAGGTGATTAAGGAAATAAGGCGACATTCATAAGATAAAGAGACTTGGGCTTGATTTTTTCTTCTTCTCATAATGGTCAATAATATCCCACGATATTAGCCTTTTAAATAATGTATGAATCTGGGCTGAAAAAATGGGTTAAACACCGACTGCTAAAATCTTTTTGCTTGATTTGTGGGGGAGAGAATCATGGGTTGAAGGTTGGATCTTAAGCAAACATGGAAAGTCTAAGTTTATGGTCTTGAAGAGAGGCCGGCCGGGTGTGTTTGGCTTGAAATTTGGAGTGCTTTCAAGGAATTAAAGCTTGATTACAAATTGGGGTGAAATATTAGTAGAAAATCAGATTCTCTGTATATGTTTTCAAGCCCAGAATTCCTGGAAAAGACACAAGTAATGATTAGGTATGGCTAATCAAGATATTTTGGCTCCTCTTACTTTCCAAGCGCTAAAAGCAACTGAATCTGACAAGACACATCAAATTTTTAATTTATTGAATTAAAACAATGATTTTTTTTTTATTTTTATCATAACTTCAAATGACATAAATTTCAGATTAAGAGGATAGCTTATTGCATTCTACATGAGAACGAAGAATAAAACAAGTATAACTAAAAACTCTAAATGAAAAATAATCAGGGACATACTCATATAACTTTTCAAAGGGAGATAGACCTGAACTATGAGAAGATAAAATTGTAGTAATCAAACTTACAGCAATAAGAACAATTTCTTCCTAAAACTTACTAGGAATATGAAGAAGGTAACAAGAGAGAACGAGCAGTTTTGATAATGTATCTATGTTTTCTTTTAGCAACACCATTTTATTCAGGAGTATATGTACATAAAGTTTGGTGGATGGTTCCATCTAAGTCAAGTAATTGACAAAATTTATTAGAGGTGTATTCCCCATCTAAATCATACTTAAAGTATTTGATCACAGCAGAATGTTGAGTTTTGACAAGAGCTCGAAAGGCTGCATATATCTCAAAGAATTCAGAACGATGTTTCACTAAATAAACCCAACAATAACGAGTATGATCATCAATAAAAGAGACATAATATTGAGACCCTCTTTTGTGGCAACAGGAGAAGATCCTCATACATTAGAATGAATTAAGTCCAATGGTGAAGAAGAAACAAAAATACTTCGATTAAAAGGTAAAACAGAAAATTTTGTCAGTTTACATCAATTATAATAAGAAATGTCACAAGTTTTTAAATTTTCTAAAACTTCCATGGATGCCAAAAATCTAAAACGAGAATACAAAACATGTCCTAGCCTAGAATTCCATAAATAAAAACTAAAAGATGAAAGACTCAAACGAAAAGAAGACAAATCAACAATAATAGTAGTATCAGCGCATTGCCCCTTGCAAACCCCTAGCCAACTCACCGCGGAGTTGAATCTGTGAAAATTATGTTTAAGATTAAGTCTCATTCCATAAAATCAACTCTGATACCATGTTAAAATAATTAAGATCAAATACAAAAGGAGGCTAGAATTCTCAATGATATGTTTATTATGAGTGCTTAGAATTAATTTAAATACAAAAAAATTATATATAGGTTAAACTGAAAATATTATTCTATCTTAATAAATGAGACTAAATAAATATTATTTAAGACTTGTGTCAGCCATCAAGGATTCTTCTTCTATTTCAGGCAGAGAGACAACCTCCATTAGTGTAGCAGCTATCAAGCACCAATTGCATGTCATGCTTAATGTATCTTTTGAAGTAGCCAATATAAATATATTGGACTGCAAATTGTGTTGCAGATTGGTTAGCAAAAGCTGTTAGGAATGGCAATATCTGTAATCCTTCAATATTCCTACAAAACAATATGCTACTTCTGAACAATATATTATGTAACCTAAATAGATACCCAGAGCTTCCCACTAGATCTGTCGGATAATTCAATTACTTGATAGATATGGCTTCGATACATGATACATCTCTCTCCCATGAAGTGAAAAGAAATCCTAAATTTTCCTGGCATTCGACAACTACCCTTGAACTTACTTGAAAGTGAGACTTTCCTGTCTTTTCTGTAAAACCCACGACATTAATAAAGCCTTTTTCGGATAAATTCAATTACTTAACACCTTTTTTCCTAATCACCAACCAGGAATTAAATCAGAGTTGGCCTAATAATATGATGTCAGGATCCGATTCACATTATGAAGCAGGTCCTACTTTCCTGACTTCTTTCTCCACCTTCTACATTGTTAACGAGGCATCTAACTAGCAATCCAAGATGATCGGGTTCATCTTCGGTTCTGTAACTCTAAGATAAGAGAGGCCAAAGAAATTGTTGAGAAGGTGCGGTCTATACCCACTACCTACACGTACAATCCTCTTCCAACCAATCTTCCATTTTATTTATTTCTTTCTTGACTTTTCTTCATTTGCCACAATAAATTATTGATTCCATACAGCTTCTTCAGCCCTCAGACAAGTCAGCTTAAATTGTCGTGGCACAAATTTTGCAATCATGTGGTTCTTGCAATAAGATCCGAGGATCATCACTTCATATAACAATTTGCTTTTCTAGGCACGACAAGAAACACGGTTACAAAAGAAACTAAAGCAATTATCTACTTTGGAAAAGATATGATTTACAAATATCCGATTATTTAGACAAAAGTTATGCGTTAGAAATACCGATTGTAGCATGAATATTTTGTCCTATCCATATGTCCAAGCCATGGCCTCCACTTCTATATATATTCAGCTACTGGATGCATTTGCTTCCAAGCTAACCTCGCATTCATCAAATACCCTTCTTCTTCTCCTGTTCTCAACCTCGAATCGTAAACACAGCTATAACCACAACCCCCTCTTACCATTAACCAAGCATTCCAAAACCCAGAAAACCAATCTCTGAATCTTTATGCCACAGCCCCAGAAATGCTGCAGCCACCTCTTCAACTATTAGGTCCATCACAGACACCGCCTTCTTCTCCTTCCATCGACCTTGAATCCCAATTACCAGAGACACAGGCACAAACCTCTCTTACCCTTAACCAGGAAATATCTCAAATCCCAGAAACGCAACCATTACATTTCACAGCCATCAATTCAGAAATACTGCTGCAATTAGCACAAATACAGGCGCCTCAGCCTCATTCTGCTATGGAAACAGAGCTACTACATTTACAACCTCCAACACAACAGACACCTTCCCTTGACATCAGTACACAACAAATCAATATGGTCATTGTTAAGCAGATCAGTCTAGAATGGCCTAACATAATCATGGCATTCTGTTTTGAGGCAGCAATCCAGATAGCTCTCCAGTACGAAAAAACTCAGCAGTCCAAGCTCTCTATTTCCTTCTACTTGCGTTCTCTTTCCGTACTACTCACTTTTGCTTCACAGTTAATTAGCAAAAAGTTTCCAGACATATCCAAAGCCTTGGAGAAAGTTGCAATATTCCTTGCTACCTTTGCATTTTTCACCACTATTGCAACTCCATTAGCCCTGACCCTCAACTGAAATGCAAGTACAATGTTGTCTTGTATTCACAAAATCTGCTTTGGATGAGAAGGTTGCCCCTTGTGACTGTTGCTTAATAGGAGAAATGTAAAATAAAAGTGATAATAGGTTACGTTTTTTTTCCCCCCAAGTTCTACTATAACAGTGAAGTGATGTGTTAGTTTTTATTTTTTAAAGTGTTGTTTTAGATTTTTTTTTTATGATTTTGATGTGTTAATATCAACATTAAAAAAAATTGTTTGATGAATAAATTTCTTGATTAGTCTTAATCATTGTCCAGTGATTAATTCTTTACAAGGAATACAGTTGATTAATTGAATTGTGAGACCATATACATGCACTTCCGGTTCAAGAAAAATAAATTCAATTTAATTCCAATAACTCTGCCTGCCTGGTACGATATTAACATTGAATTGATGAATGTGGGTTTTACTATATATCCTGCTAAAAAAATTAAGTGTTGTTTTAATTAGATGAGATATGTGAGGCATATATGTATTTAAGTGCTTTAATTAGTATAATTAGAGGGTAATACTTGAATTGAGAAAAATCAATTGGGTCCCTTAAAGTATTCAAATATTTTCAATTATACTCCTATGTTTAAAGTCATTAATGAATTTCGTCTAATGGGCACATATATTTATACCACTGAAAATGCTTTCCAATGAAACTTAGACATTTTTATATTAATAAAGGATGATAATTTTAGACAATAAGAGTATAGCTAATTAAGAGCAAAGCCGGTTTAAGTTGAGAACCACTTGAGCAGTTCAAGACTTTCATTTTACAAAAAAACCCTTAAAGATAAATAAGATTTATTTATCAATTATTCTTTATGAAATGAAGATTTCTTGAGGTCTCCATTCATTTTAAGTTGGCTCTGATTAACGGTGATAATTTTAGACAATAAGAATATGATTAAGGGTTCCTATGAAACCTAAAAAAAAATCAACAGTAATTGAAATAATTCATGAAAAACATTAACAAAAATTCATCAAGCAAGCTCAATAATTGCATGTGACAAAACAAATAATTTTGAGTTTTCCTCATTTTATTAGCAGTTTCCCATTAAAAAACAAAGAAATTGAGGATATCAGTGACAAAATGTGCTAAGCTACACAAACTTATTGGCAATCAAATTAGTTGTATGTTATTAGAATATTTAAACCATATCAAATCATATATATATAAAGTCTTAAACAGGATGCTATAATTATTTCTATTTCCGTAAGTATAAATTGTTGGCGATATATCCCAAACCATGATCAATAAACACTTCATAATTATTAGTATAAATTTAATATTTGTTAGTCAAATGTGAATAAATAGTGATGGCTGAGATAAGATTTAGTTGAAACTAGATTATTTATTAACGCTACACCGTGGGTCAAGTCAAAAAAAATTTGAACATAAAAAAAACATTCAGATGTTACTAATATTTTTTTTCTAGCAGAAAAAAATTTAAATCATGTAAGAGTTGATCCAATGTAATACGATTGACTTTGCTAGCCTAAAACCAACCCATACAACCCACGAAAAAATAATTTGATAAAAAATAATTTCAAGATGATAATTTTTTTTTAATATTATTAAGATAACAACATATTATATTGACTTGAGTCGACCCAAGTTAACATGTCAAATATGTGACCCGGGTTATGAGATTATGATAACCTTATAGAAAGCAAATCAAAATAAATTATAAAGTCTAATTCTCAATCAACAAAATATTAAGGATGAAATTGAAAAAAGAAATCAATTAAAAAAGGACCTAAAAAAGTAACCCGAGTCAACTTGTCAAACTTTCAACCCAAGTCATAAGACCGCGATAACTTCATGGAAAATAAATAGAAATAAATAACGAGTTCCAATCCCCAAACAACTCAATTTTGAAGGATGAAATTAAAAAAAAATCAATTAAAAAAAGAATATAAAAAACAACCCGAGTCAATCTGCCAAAGCCATGACCCAAGTTATTAGATCGAGATAATTTTATAGAAAGAAAATAAAAAATGACCTGATTTAACATATGTTAACTTACCAAATTCTTCACTTTGGATGAGACTGAGATAATCACATAGAGAGTAAATCAAAATAAATTATGAAGTTTAATTTTTAATCGTCCCTATCAGACTCAATGTTGAATGATAGAATTTGTAAGAATTTTAATTAAAAAAATAACACAAAAAATAAATCAAGTCAACCTAAGTTAACCTGTTAAGCATTATTCTCATGTCATGAAGCCGGGATAACCTAACAAAAAACAAATTGGAACAAATCATGAAACTTAATTCCCAATTAAACATAATATTAAATAATAAAATTGAAAAAAAAATCAATGAAAAAAATTTGAGTCCATTAGGTTAACCCGCGACCCAGGTAATGAGACGGGGACAACATGATAAAAAGAAAATCCAATGTTGAAGGACTTATGACCCTGGTCATGAGATCAAAATAAACTCATAGAAAGAAAAAAAAATTAACCTGATTTAACTGAGGTTAAAATGTCAAAACTCGCAACTTTGATCATGAAACCAAGATATTCTCATTGAAAGCAAATTAAAATAAATTATGAAACTTAATTCTTAACTGGCTCAATGTTGAATGATGAAATTAGAAAGAAAAATTCAATTAATAAAATGATATAAAAAATCACTCGAGTCAACTCGGGTTAACCCGTTAAGTACTATTCTCAGGTCATGAGACCAAAATAACATAATAAAAGTAAACAAAACAAATCAAGAAGTTTAATTCTCAATCAAAACAATATTAAAAGATAAAATTGGAAAAGAAAAGGTTAATTAAGAAGAAAAAAAGGAGTTAATCGGGTTAATCTTCCAAACCCACGATCCATGTCATGAGAGTATGATAACTTAATAAAAAATAAATCTAATATTAAATGATGAAATTAAAAAAAATTAATTAAAAAAATAATAAAAGCAAAACATTATTCGAATAAATAGTGATTTGTGAGAAAAGATATAATAAAATCCTCTTCTCTTTTAGTTTATAATTAATAGAGTTTTTTTTAATTAAACTGGAAGATCAACATTAACACTATCAAAAGAAAAAGACATTAATACCATCAAAACCATTAAACATTTTAAAATTTAGTATAATAATAGATAACAACAACTAGTTATTGGGTGTGAGATTATAAAAGTTTTTCGTTTTGTGTGTTTGATATTGTTATTCAACTTATTTTTAAAAATTATTTTTAAATTATTTTTTATTTGAAAATATATTTAATTAATTTTTTTTAAAATGTATTTTTATGATATTAATGTGTTGATATTAAAAATTTTAAAAAAAATTGAAAGAAAATATAATTTTGCTTTGTTTTAAATTAAAAGGCACTTTTCAAAAAGTATATTGCAGCGCATAAAAAAAACTGAAAAAAAAAGTGATTTATTAAAAAATAAGAGAAGAAATCTTGAATATTTTTTTAGATTACTTATCTTCAAGAGTTTAAATCAAAGAGAAGAATTCTTACTACCAATTTTTTAATGTTTTTTAATAAAAAAATCTTTATCCATTTTTAATGCTTTATATCTATATTTTCATTTATATTATACATTTTCATGTAATATATATAAAAAAACAAAACGGTGTCATGTCATTTTACATAGAACTTAACTTTGTTTAGTATTGTAATGTAAATTTTTAATGATACCGAGTAAAGATTGAATCAAATAGTTTGTGTTCAGAAGTAGCATAGTGTTTAGTAGGATTGAAGGACAATAAATAGTTTGTGTTATATACATGAAGGGTCTGTTTTCCCTTAAAGAAAGTATGAAACAAAAATTGAATAGACAGTTTAATAAAAATAAATAGATTAACATGTCTAATGTGGAAATGTTTAATTTTTCTTATTTAATAGAATGTCATAAAAAATTTAACCAGCAGAGTAATTTATAATAAACTATAAAATTAATTTTTTTAATCATCAAGTATACAAACGGTTCTATTTTGTTGATTTTTTTTAATGTGTTATCACCAATATATTTTATAAAAATATGCTAAAAACAAAAAAATAAATAACCCAAATTTATTCATGACAAATTGTATCCCAGGTTTTCAGAGTTGACGTGTCATTATCACATAGGCGCACCCATCCATCAGATGAGCACCGAAGAACCAAAGGAGGAACAGGAGGCAAGAATCTGGCCGACAAAAGAGAGGGAATGGCAATATCTGTAATCCTTCAATATTCCTACAAACCAATATGCTACTTCTGAACAATATATTATGTAACCTAAATAGATACCCAGAGCTTCCCACTAGATCTGTCGGATAATTCAATTACTTGATAGATATGGCTTCGATACATGATACATCTCTCTCCCATGAAGTGAAAAGAAACCCTAAATTTTCTTGGCATTCAACAACTACCCTTGAACTTGCTTGAAAGGGAGCCTTTCCTGTCTTTTCTGTACAACCCACAACTTTAATAAAGCCTTTTTCGGATAAATGCCATTACTTCATACCTTTTTTTCTAAGAATCCGATTCATATTATGAAGCAGGTCCCACTCTCCTGACTTCTTCCTCCACCTTTTACATTGTTAACAAGGCATCTAACTAGCAATCCAAGGTGATCCGGTTGATCTTCGGTTCGATAACTCTAAGATTGATAAGAGAGGCCGAAGAAATTGTCGAGAAGCCCTGCTCTGCTTACACGAACAATCCTCTTCCCGCCCGATCTTCCTCTTTATTTATTTATTTCTTGACTTTTCTTCATTTGCCGTGGCACAAATTTTCAAGTAAGTAAATTATTGATTCCATACAGCTTCTTCAGCCCTTTAGACAAGTCGTCTTAAATTGTCGCGGCACAAATTTTGCAATCATGTGGCTCTTCCAATACGAGCCGAGGATCATGAAACAAGCATTTTCATATGACAATTTGCTTTTATAGGGGGGAAAAATATTCGGATGTTACTAGTATTTTGTTTACAGTGAATAAATAAATAAATTATGGGTTAATCCAATAAAACTCAGTTAATTTTTTGAGTTTAAAACTATCCACACAACCCATTAAAGCATAATTTGACAAAAAATAATTTTCAGATGACAACTTTTTTTATTTAATTAAAATAAAAATCATGAAATATTTTTAAATTATGAAATATTTTTGAATTATAAAACTGAAATAACATAATAGAAAACTAACAAAATAAACCATAAAATCTAAAGATGAAATTTAAAAAGTAAACAAAGAAACGGATTCATCACTGAAGCTCGGTGTTTTCTGAAATAACTGTCAGCAGCATTTTACTCCTTTGACTGCGACTCACCAGATGTGACAGCAGCAGGTGCATTGCATCTCCACACGCTTTGTCTGCACAGCCTCGAGTGTCTGGTAAAACTCTGCAGGGAGAGGACCGGGTATATGCCTTGGGACATGCTTGGGAATGGGAGCATCATTCTCTATAATTTCGCATTCATAGTCATCAGGAACGCCCCAAGGATCCCACTCTGTGTTCACCAGAGCAAAATTAATTTTCTTAGTAGTCGAAGTGATATAAAATACATAATAGAACTTCGCATTTTTTTACTAAGTACTTTAATATAAGTTTTTAATTAAAAATCAAAATAGTTTAATAATAAAAGTATCCCATTGATATTTTAAATCCAAACTTGATATAATGATGATGATGAAATACTGATAATAATATATTTAAAATTTACTCTTACACTAACAATAATATATTTAAAATACTAATGATGATGAAATACACGATTCATCTTTGTCCGACAACATGGGGGCTTCATAAAAGAAAATTCATGGAAGCCCCCACTAATTTTTTTTATAAAACTCTATGTCATATCCCCAGCCCAGTGTATATTCAATTTTAATTGATATTAATTAAAATAAATAAAATAAATAAAAATTTTCATCTTATTTAACCAAATATTAAATTAGAAAGCCAAGAAGCCTTTTCTCTTTGAATTTTTTTCAATCACTTTTCACTTGTGTGCTTATTTTATTATTATTTAATTAAATAAAAAATTGATTCTAAGAAATAAAATTATTAAACACAACTAATTTTATAAGCTGTATTATGAGATAAAATATCTTGAATTACATCTATTTTCTAATTTTTCAATTCAGTTTTTAATTATTATAATTTTTTTATGTGTTTATATAAGAAAATTATTCTTGATTTATTTAAGTAAATACATTTATCAATTTTTTGATTTATGATTACAATCTTTTTAAAAAAAAACACATTAAAAACAATTACACATTTCTATTTTTACATTAAAAAAAATTGATTAGACGGAAGAGTATAGCTAGTATAAACTAATTGTTACACACTTATTACTTAACGTGGCTTGTTGCCTGGATCATGTAGGATTCCAATATGTCCTCACCAATTCTTTTTTCACATCGGTTATGCATCTGCAGTGCATATTATAAACTAATAGCTATACAATGTTTGCTTGACATGGCTTGTCATACGGATCTTCTAGGATCCGATATGCCTACCTTATTCAAGTTTTTCTACATAACACGTTTTCATATTGCATATGAAAATCAACCACATGACTTCGAAGGATCCATTTACATTGGTCACAAGTTTTCCTCGTGAGCAAGGCTATGGGGTCCCATATAGTTTTTATTTTGGGCTTTTCAAGCGGTTCCATGGACAAAATAACCACAGCAACACGAATATTGGAACATAATTGTTCCATAATATATAGAAAACAATATGTCAACAAGTCGTCATAATATAATCGCCGTGGATAGTGTCTCGGATACCAAGATAGTAGCATGAGTCTTTTGTCCTATCCATATGTCCAAGCCATAGCCCCACTTCTTCTATGTGTGTGTGTGTGTGTGTGTGTGTGTGTGTGTGTGTGTGTGTGTGTGTATTCAGCAACTAGTGTAATCTGCTTCCAAGCTAACCTAGCATTCATCAAATACCCTTCTTCTTCTCCTGTTCTCAACCTCGAATCGCAAACACATATAACCACAACCCCCTCTTAGTCTCTTACCATTAACCAAGCATCCCAAAACCCAGAAAACCAATCTCTGAATCTTTATACCACAGCCCCAGAAATGCTGCAGCCACCTCTTCAACCATTAGGTCCATCACAGACACCGCCTTCTTCTCCTTTCATCGACCTTGAATCCCAATTACCAGAGACACAGGCACAAACCTCTCTTACCCTTAACCAGGAAATATCTCAAATCCCAGAAACGCAACCATTACATTTCACAGCCATCAATTCAGAAATACTGTTGCAATTAGCACAAATACAGGCGCCTCAGCCTCATTCTGCAATGGAAACAGAGCTGCTACATTTACAACCTCCAACACAACAGACACCTTCCCTTGACATCAATACACAACAAATCAATATGGTCATTGTTAAGCAGATCAGTCTAGAATGGCCTAACATAATCATGGCATTCTGTTTTGACGCAGCAATTCAGATAGCTCTCCAGTACGAAAAAACCCAGCAGTCCAAGTTCCCTGTTTCCTTCTACTTGCGTTCTCTTTCCGTACTACTCCCTTTTGCTTCCCTTTTTGCTTCACAGTTAATTAGCAAAAAGTTTCCAGACATATCCAAAGCATTGGAGAAAGTTGCAATATTCCTTGCTGCCTTTGCATTTTTCACCACCATTGCAACTCCATTAGCCCTGACCCTCAACTGAAATGCAAGTACAATGTTGTCTTGTATTCACAAAATCTGCTTTGGAGGAGAAGGTTGTCCCTTGTGACTGTTGCTTAATAGGAGAAATGTAAGATAAAGTAATAAGTCTCCTAGTTATTCTATTAAGAGTTTGTGTTGTTGTAGCTTGGAGAGTTCGGTGATTAAATTCCTTTATTAATCATTGTACATTGATTAATTCTCTACAAGGAATACAGTTGATTGATTTACAACATGGGATCATATGTGCATAGTGTGCTAGGTGTTTGAGTGAATTGTGAGACCATAAACTTGCACTCTCCTGTCCAAGAAAAATAAATCCAATTTAATTCCAGTAACTCTGCCTGCCTTGTACAATATTAACCAATCTTGAATATCATTTTTTCCTCGCATTTTTCTATTTCACTTAATGTTGTACTTTTCTAGTCGATGATCAACAAATGATATCTTTCGACAACACTTAACCAAGCTTTCTTGATCGTAGTTTGGGGCAGAGTAGGATACCACCTACTGCCCTCACAGTCATCAAAGACCCCACCTTCTTCTCTTTCCATCGGCCTTGAATCCCAATTACCAGAAACACAGGCACAACCCTCTCTTATCCTTAACCATGAAATATCTCAAAACCCAGAAACACAACCATTACATTACACATCCATCAATTTAGAAATACTGTTGCAAAGAGCACAAACCCAATCGCATCAACAGCCTCATTCTGCTATGGAAACAGAGCTCCTGTATTTACCATCAATACACAAAAAATCAATACGGTCATTCTTAAGCAAACCATTCTAGAATGGCCTGTCCAATGCACATGATGATCATGGCATTCTGTTTCGAGGCAGCAATTCAGATAGCTCTCCAATATGAAAGAAAAAAAAAACTCAACAGCCCAAGCTCCCTATTTCCTTCTACTGCGTTATTTTTCCATTCTACTTATCTTTACTTCCTTTTTTGTTTCACAGTTAATTAGCCAAAAGTTTCATAACTCTCTCTCTCTCTCTCTCTCTCTCTCACGCACGCACGCACGCACGCACGCACACATAAATACATATAAAGCAAGTTAACAAACAAATCAAAATAACATATCTATGAATGAAAGTTAAAAAAATTATAAATATAATAAAATCATGTTTCAAAATCAATTTATAAATTTTAATATTAAAATATTAATTATAATCGAGTTTTTATGAATAATTTGTTATTAGTATTATTATTTTCAAATCAAATACATAATAATTGAATTTTTTTTATTAAATTTTAAATAAATATTTATAATAATATTTAAGAATTATGTTAAAAGAAAAAGAGTAAATCAATCTGATAAAAATTATTTAGAATATATAAAAAAACAAAAACAGAAACACTAATACCATCAAAACCTTTATACCAACTTATAAAGGCCCATTGATATTTGAAATGAGGATCTGTATGAACCATTCGCTCCAAGGCATAGCATCCTCAAATCCATTAATTAGTGATCTTTTAACAATGAGAGCATAAGTCTTGATTCATTTTTGGAGATTCCTTCTCTTCAAAAGTTTAAACCAAAGAGAACTATTCTAGTAAGTGTACAAATTCAGAAGTAGTTTGTTTTTACAGTTGAAATCGAGTTTTTAAATTGAAATTATTTTTTATATTTTTTAATTATTTTAATTTGTTGATGTTAAAAGTAATTTTTTTAAAAAATAAAATAAAAAATATTATTTTTATATATTTTCAAATAAAAAACACTTTAAAAATAATCACCAGTCAGTCACTATTATAATTAGTATAATTGGGTATTGTTGCCTTTCCTTCATTCATTTAAACTTTTCTTTCAATTGTCCTTTTCTACCACTCCCACTTGATGCATCCTCAAATTCATTAGCGATGCATCCTAGATTTTATTCTAAAATTCTTCCTCTAAGAGGACCGACAAAAGAGACTTGAAAAGATTATTTATTAAGCAATGAGAGCAGAAATCTTGATTCATCAATGGAGATTCCTTCTCTTGAAAAGTTTGAAAATAAAATTGATACTATAAATATTTTTAAATACAAACTTATACTATAATAATAATAATAATAATAATAATAATAATATACAAACTTCTATATTATGCACATCTTGTCCGACGACATCGGGCCTCACAGGAGAAAATTCAAGGAAGCCCCACCAGTTCTTTTTCTATATCAATGAATTGCAAAACATCGAACATTCCTTGCTATAAACCAATTGTTATGCACTTTTACTTGGATATGACATCTTACACGGATCATGTAGGATCCGATAGCTTATCTTATTCCCTGTTCTATATAAACTAATTGTTATCCATCAAGAAATTCGGTGTGGCTTGTTACACGGATCATGTAGTCGGATCCGGTATGCCTATCTTATTCAAGCTTTTCTACATAACACGGTGTCATGCTGCATGTGAAAATTGACTAGACGACTCTGCAGGATCCATCACTCACATAGCTCAAAAGTTTTCCTGGTAAGCAAGGCTATGGGGTGGGGTCCCATATAATTTTTCTTTTGGGCTTTTCAAGCGGTTCCAAAGACAAAATGATCACAACTACATGAACATTGTAAGAAAATTGTTTCATAAAATATATAAAAAATCAAGGTCTCAATTTCCATTGGAAACTCTTCATTAAATTTTAGACTGAGGGCTCAGCAGATATGACATCAAAAGAGCTGGTAACTTCAAATCTTTCATAGTACTTCATTATCTTGTAAGGTTGCGTTAGTAACAGTAAAGGTAGTTTTTGGTATTGTGTTACAGTTGTATTTTTAAAAAAAATTGATTGTTTTTTTATTTTGAAATTTTATTTTGTGTTTTTCATTGTTTTGATGTGGTAATGTCAAAATTATTATTTTAATAAATTTTCAAACAAAAAAAGATTTTGAAAAATATCTACCATACTCTCAAACAGACAGTAAATCAATCTAAATTTAACATGTTCCAGTCAATCTAATTGGTTTACAGACACACGCTACGTTGTGGATCGAATAAAAAAAATTGAATGTAACAAAAAAATATTCTAGCCATTAAAAATTATTTAATATTGTTATTAAATACAGTCTAATGGGTCAGTTTTGAAATCTTCCAACTCGACTTCTTGTCTAACTCGAGTTTAAAATTAAATCATGTAAGAGTTAGTCTGACATGGTTTAGTCAACTTGGTTACTTCAAAGACAACTTGATCAACCGATAAAAAAAGTTTGAAGATGAAATTGACAGAAAAAAAAAAAACATTTCCGACCCAACTTCTTACCTAACCCTAGTTTAAAATTAAATCATGTAGGAATTATCTTGATATGACCTAGCTGGCTTAAATAGTCCAAAGACAATCCAAATGACTATTAAAAAACATCTTATGATAAAATTGACCAAAAAAAAACCTTATTAATTCGTCTACTTACTTAACTCGAGTTTAAAATATAGTTGTGTGAAAGTTATCCTAATATGACGTAGTTGACTTGACTAATTCAAAAGCAACTCAATGGACTGGTAAAAAAGTCTAAGGACAAAATTAAGAAGAAAAAAATAAAATTAATAGTAAAAACATGTCGACCTGATATCTTGCCTAACCTGGTTTATAATTAAACTATGTAAGAATTGCTCCAATATGATTTAGTCTTCTTGACCGATTCATTGCCTAACCTGATTTATAATTAAACTATGTAAGAATTGCTCCGATATGATTTAGTCTTCTTGACCGATTCAAAAAAAACCTGAATTATTGTTAAAAAAAAATATGAGGATGATATTGAAAAAAAAAAGATGAAATTGAATGGAAAAAAATTTCACTATATGAATAATATGAATAGTACATTAAGTTTCCAAATTTTCTAGTATAGTAGGATGTTTAAAAATTAACGCAATTAAGAGTACGGCTAAAGTTGCAAGGACCATGCTTCTGTTGCTGAGGGCTTGAACTAGCATCTGGAAGTCTGAAATACTGGGTATTTTTTTTAATTATTATGAGTAAGATTTATTTGTATTTATTACTTATATCATTATTTTATAAAATAAATATATCCAAAAAATAGAAATAATTCTACATCATACAATAATAACAAAATTTTATCATCTGTTTCATATTTAGCATAAACAGTAATATTTAATATATACATGATTTTATTTATAATGCCATATAAACAAGATTTTTTTATTAAAAAAAAATTATTTCAAAAGTTACATAGCTTGTTATTGTAGTTATAACCCAACGTTGGAGTTAAACTTATCGATCATCACAAATCAATTTAAAATACAAAGTTTTGATTTATTTTTTTAATTAAATTAAGTTTTATTCTGATTTTAATTAATTCATTAATTAACTTACTGAATTGATTAATTTTAATCAAATTAATTTTCATTTAGTTGGATATAAAACTCAGGTCGGCTAGATTTATCACAGCTTATCGTGGAGCATGCAGCTGGGCTTTGGTTTTATCAAAGTTGAATGAGCCTGGCCTGAGGTCCCAAAAACATTCCTAAGAAATTAATCTCAAAGTCCAACACATGAACCACGTCCAACTTGTTTAATGTTTCAAGAATTTGGAGATTTTAGTAGTCTTCTTTATGCAAGATGATAAGTAAAACAGCAACAAAGATCTTAAGCAGAACAGAACTCCCCTGTTTGCAAGAAACATGTTCTCATCTTATTTCCTTCTGCAACTCCAAATCTTTAAGGCAAGGTGTTTGCATTCACAGTCCAATAATCAAACTGGGTTTTCAAGACCACTTGTATCTAAACAACAATCTGCTGTCTCTCTATTCAAAGTGCTTTACTTTGGACTATGCACGCCAGTTCTTCGATGAAATGCCATCTAGAGATGTTGTGTCTTGGACTGGGATTCTTTCTGCTTATGTTAAGCATGAAAAACATGAAGAAGCGCTTGGAATGTTTCAGGAAATGATGGGTTCTGGTCCTTGTCCGAATGAATTCACTTTTTCAAGTGTTTTAAGGGGTTGTTCTGCTTTAGGAGAATTCAGTGGTGGAAAGTGTATTCATGGATGTGTCATAAAACATGGGTTTGAGTCAAACCAGATTTTGGGGTCCGTTTTGATTGATTTGTATTCCAAGTACGGTTCTATTGAGGAGGCATGTAGGCTATTTAATTGTGTGGATAATGGTGATGTTGTTTCGTGGACAACGATGATTTCTTCTCTTGTTCAAGCAGGGAAATGGAGTCAGGCATTGAGGATTTATATTGATATGATTAAGGCTGGTGTCTATCCAAATGAATTCACTTTTGTTAAGGTTTTAGCTGCAGCGGGGTTTCTTGGTTTGAAACATGGAAAAGTGGTTCATGCCCATTTGATAGTTTTCGGGGTTGAGTTGAATTTGGTAGTGAAGACTGCCCTTGTCCATATGTATTCCAAGTGCCAGAGGATGGACGATGCTATAAGGATTTCAAAACTGACACCAGAGTCTGATAGGTTTTTGTGGACTGCTATTCTCTCTGGGTTGGCTCAAAACTTGAAGTTAAGGGAAGCTGTAGTTGCATTTCAGGAAATGGAGGCCTCTGGAATTTTATCGAACAATTTTACATACCTGAGTATTTTGAATGCTTGCTCGTTAATTCTGTCTCTTGATTTAGGGAGACAGATCCATGCAAGGGTGATCATGGCTGGTTTGGAGGATGATGTTCCTGTTGGAAATGCACTTGTTGACATGTACATGAAATGCTCTCATGAGGTAAAAGATGGCTTGAGAGTGTTCAAAGGCATAGAGTCGCCTGATGTAATCTCTTGGACATCTTTGATTGCTGGCCTTTCTGAACATGGTTTCCATCAAGATTCTTTTGACTCGTATATGGAGATGACAGCTTCTGGGCTGCAACCAAATTCTGTTACGCTATCAATCATCCTCAGATCCTGTAGGGCAGCAAAATCTGCAAGTCAATTATTGAAGCTGCATGGACATGTAATCAAGACAAATGCTGATCATGATATTGTTGTCAGTAATGCTCTTGTAGATGCTTATGCTGGAAATGAAAGGGTAGATGATGCATGGCATTTGATTAGAAATATGAGCCAAAGAGATGCCCTCACATACACAGGTTTGGCCACAAGGCTCAATCAGATGGGCCATCATGAAATGGCATTACATATAATCAATCACATGTTCAACGATGACATTAAGATGGATGGATATAGCATGGCCGGCTTCTTATCCGCATCAGCTGGCTTGAATAGCGTGGAAACTGGAATGCAACTTCATAGTTATTCTGTGAAATCTGGTTTAGGCAGCTTTATTTCAGTCTCCAATGGCCTAGTTAGCTTTTATGGGAAATGTGGACTTACACATGATGCAGAGCGAGCATTTGCAGAAATAAGTGAGCCAGACATCGTGTCATGGAATGGATTGATATCCGTGTTGGCATCGTATGGGCATATCTCTTCTGCTCTCTCTACTTTTGATGATATGAGGTTGACCGGAGTCAAGCCTGATTCAGTTACGTTCTTGTTAGTGCTTTTCACTTGCACTCATGGTGGTTTGGTTGACATGGGTCTCGAGTATTTTAATTCAATGAAAGAAATGCATGGCATAGAGCCTCAGTTGGATCACTATGTTTGCTTATTTGATCTCCTTGGCCGAGCCGGCCGGCTAGAGGAGGCAATGGAAATACTAGAAACCATGCCTATTAGGCCAAATGCATCAATCTACAAGACTCTGCTGGCAGCGTGCAAAGTTCATAGGATTGTGCCTCTTGGGGAAGATATAGCCAGCCGAGGTCTCAAGCTTGATCCATCAGATCCTGCATTCAATCTGATGCTTGCAAACTTGTATGATAGTTCTGGACGGCCTGATTTAGCTGCAACGATCCGCAGGTCGGTGAGGGATAAAGGTTCATCTCTTCCACAAAGGAGTTGTAGTTCACATCCTGAGCTAGTGTGATGTGAAATCTTGGATCACTAACTACTTAGTATAAAGATCAAGGATATCAATCTGACGATAATGAAGATCAGTTTTACCAGTATGAGAATATTGATTACTGGACTCAGTCTCCTAAATATGCCATTAAAAGCTTCTCTGTGTACAACTTGAACTTGTAGAGACCATGGTGTTTTCTACTTGTGATTGCACACATGGCCTGCTGCAATTAAGAAGAGCACACAGTATTGCACTGATCCTTGTGAATTTTCTGGACTTGTCCAAAGTGGTAACCCTAAACCTTATTCTTTATTTAATAGCAAATCAATTTTCTTCCTTTATGGGACAGGACATTCTTAGAATTTCCATTTTACAGCTACTTTTGCAACTAATAATTATTGCAGCATTGGCAGTATCATGACACATTCGCATGTTTATTATTTCCCCTTACTTGCGCATTAAAGAAATCACCATGCCATCGGTGATCATAAAATAGATAGCAGGTGAATAACATACTGCTCTATCATCAGCTCTGAAATTGCTTTGCCATCCAGACATGCGCTAGTTATAGCTTATATTACAAGTGTTAACGAGATCACCATCACCAATATTCTGATCAGTCAAATAATAGATGTGTTATTTTTCACAGGAAGCAAAAGTGACTTGTAAAAAACATCAAATTTCTTGTAACACCCATTCGGATTATTGCCTGAATGGCTCAAGCCAGAGTCTCATAAATTGAATCCCATTTGAATCTGGAAAATAGGGATTACAAGAAAACAAACACAAACATGACTAACAACAACGAACAGATTCAACACTAAAGCTCAGTGTTTTCTGAAATAACTGTCAGCAGCATTTTACTCCTTTGACTGCGACTCACCAGATGTGACAGCAGGTGCATCCTTTGGTTCCACACGCTTTGTCTGCACAGCCTCGAGTGTCTGGTAAAACTCTGCAGGGAGAGGACCGGGTATATGCCTTGGGACATGCTTAGGAATGGGAGCATCATTCTCTATAATTTCGCATTCATAGTCATCAGGAACGCCCCAAGGATCCCACTCTGTGCTCAACAGAACAAAATTTTCTTAGTAGTTGAAGTGATATAAAATACATAATAATGCTCTAGCATGCAATGCAGGCTTCGCGGAAATTATTAACCGGACATGATTGATGATCTGACATGTAGCTGCTTGGCAGTTTCTTCCCAAAATAAAAATGCTAGCTAACAAACCTTGAAAGCTGAAATTCATGTTTCAGATACAGCATGTTCCCCAACAAGATGCGCATAAGAAAAAAATAATGATGATTCTAATGCAAATGGAAGTAAAATCAATATGCATAGTCTCTCTCTCCCTTTCTTCTTTTGAGAAGATATACACAATGAAAATCTTCAAAGCATACAAATTTGTAAACTTAGCAGGCTGAGAATGATATATCAAGTGGTAAAAATAATGACCATCATTTAAGCTCACAAAAATGAGTGCCTCAAATCAGAACAAAATGGAGGAACTAAATGTAACCGACTTGAGTAAAGTCTTCATTAATAACTTACAACCCTCATCTCTAAATCTATCATTATTGACAATGTACCTATAGAATCAAACTTCAATTCACATTAGACCTAGTTTAACACTGCAGTTAGGAAGGTGGAAAATGTAAGGGATCAAACTAATCTTGGTATATTTTAGACACAGTATCTAGCCAACAAGCATCAAACAAACCAGTTAGTAGTGAATGGCCACTGCAAATGAAATTTCAAGCTTGCCTTGACAAACTCCATGAGTCTCTTTGTTTCACTTTTCTATTATATATTTACTTCATTTTATTTCATTGTTTGTTTGTTTGAAGGACATAGCCAATTGCAATGCTCAAACCATACATACAAAGTATGCTTAAATTGGTTGTAAAACACGATTTAGGATCATAAAAACTCCCTAATATCATAATATCCTCCATTAGCCGCATCCGCCACACCAAAAACTAGTTCGGAGCTATAATTAGTTGAATTCAGCACAAATTACCAAACTTGATAACAAATGTACTACCAAAACTCATCTCTTAATACATCATTGACAAAACCCCACTCGAATCGACTGAAATTTCATCTCTCGTAATACATACATTGGAAAAACACAATTTAATGATAATTAACCAAAATCAACAACCACTATTATACAAGATAATTTTCTAGATTAAAATACTTTTGAGCTCATTTATTAGCAAAAATCAAATTAAATATAAACCTAAATTATCTTCCGCCACAAGCATTGACTTATAGCACAAATAAATCTTAATAAACCATAAACTAAGCGAAATAAATCAGGAAAAAAAATAAAATCTAAGAAATGTACTGACCGATCATTTTTTCGATGAGCTTGAGCTCATCTTGAGCTTCTTCAATAAGCTCTTCGACCTGACCACATCCAATCCGTTCCTCAATCTTCTCCCAGTCTACTTCTTCTTCACAAACTTTAAGTCTATGTGTTGTAAAGCTCTCCACTGCTTTACGGTATCCTTCATCTTCCGGAACTGCTTTGATCTCTTTTAGGGTTTTGTTGTACAGATTGATCAACACTTCTCTCGCATTCGGGGCCACATCCAATCCAACGATCCCTGTGGTTTGCTTCACCTTCGCCAGTAATGGCCGTCCGATTGCCCGCAGGAACATCGCCGATTGTCACACTGGATCACGACTGCTTTTCTTCTCTCTCTCAGTGTTGTGTTGTTCTCTTTCGGGTTTTGGAGAGAAATGAGGAACTGTTTTGAGTTGTAATCGAGTACGGTTGGATAGAAGAAGTGAGAGAGAGAGAGTAGATCTTGACCGTCAATTTGAGAGTAAATCTGTGGGTCCTGGTCGCTTAAGATCAAATAGTGTGGGCCATCTATTAAGATTAGCCCACAGTGGTTCATGTAAGATTTTGGCCCAATCAAACTAGTTTCCATCTTTTATCATTAATATATATATATATATATATATATATATATATATATATATAACAGCCTCAATTTCATTAAAAAACATTAATGTATTATATAATACACAGTTCTTAAACTTGGCTACTACAAAGGGTTAATATGGTTACCTATTGATCGAGAGCTAAATTTGGGATAAGTTTTAAATTATTTTAAATATTAATTTCATAAATGGATGGTCAGAAAATAATTTGTTTTATGATAATTATCTTTTTTTTTTTGGTAAGGAATAATTATCATTACTAAATATATGGTAATTATAATTATTAATAAACAAAAAGCAAAAGATAACAAAGCTATCTTTCTGTTAGGGTGAATTTTCTTTTTTATGTTCTCACCATTCATCATCACTTATTCTTCTTCTTCTTCTTCTTCTTCTTCTTCTTTCTTGATAATTAAGAAAGATGAGTTTAGATTGGGCTATGGAGTCTATGGGCTGAGAAAGTGAGGCCCGTGCATCATTCTGTTTATAGTAAATAAAAGATAGTTGGTATGCAAGAACATAATTTTAAAGAGAAGACCTAGTGTATTTTATAGACCAGAAGGGTAAATCATGGTTAATTTTTTTAAAAAAATTAAAATATCAAAATAGTATTATTCTAAACAAAAATAAAAATAAAAATCAAATAATTTTACTTAGATTATGAGTCAAACTAGATTTTTTACTATATCAAGTTAAGTCAATTATTTCCTTAATTTTTTTCAATCAAAATTGACTTGGATCGCGGATCAGTCAACTTCTAAATTAACATGTGTGTCAATCTAGTCTAGATTTTATAAAATGAATAATTATGGTAAATAGTGAGAAATGTTTTGAAAAAATTTTACTATTATTTAAATTATTATATATATATATATATATTATATTTTGAAGTATTACCTAACAACTTAAATATTGGGATTAAAATATTTCTTGGACATGAATATCTTACCAAAATTACTTTTTCAAAAAATCTAACTTTTTTTCTTTTAAATGAGTGGATCCCATCATTGGATATCACAAATAATGAGGGTGAACTTTTTCTCTCAATAAAATTACCATTATTCACAAAATATAAACACACCCAAGTTCTTTCTACCTTGCTCTATGTTAACACCCTCGTTTTCAATGAATGTTTCACCATGCGTGTGTAGATTTATATATAGAGTCAAGACAAATATATTGTTTTTTTATTAGCTTTATACTCTATATTTTGTATATTTTATGCAAGACATTTTTTCTACCTTGCTCTATGTTAACAGGCAATTTTTTTCTCTCTAATATGTAACCTTATGTTAATAGATATAAATCTTGATTTAATTTTTAGATAGAAGATTTCAGAGGTTATGTTTTTTTTATGAAGTTAAAATTTCATAGTTTTCTTAAATTGGGAAGGTCTCTAAATGTGCTTCAAAAGTTACTAGAATTTATCATATTTCTCCTAGTTAATTTTATTTTTTTATTATATTTTTACTTCATTTAGTTGTTTTTTTTTATATATAAGCAGCCTAAAAAACTGTAATATTTAGTTTTAATTAGAAAAAATATTGAGAAAATAAGAATACAAATTAGAGTTTCTGTATTATGATACTTTTGAGCAAAATTTTATCATTTTGTGTTCAGTGTTTTTTTCCCTCGTAAATGTTATTATAAAAAAATAAATACAAAATGACATTTTCAATCCAGCCACAGTCACATTTTGTGTGATAAAATATCACACTTAGTATAGGAAGAACAACTTGCATAATTATTTAAAATCATGAGAATCTTGAACTACCTCATTGATGATGTTACGGGTTGACCATTTAACAATCATATATATATATATATATATATATATATATATATATATATATATATATATATATATATATATATATATATATATAGCAAAGTCAGATTCTTAGATTTATTTCTCCTTCATTGAAAAAAATATATTTTGCAAAATAAAAGTAGAAATTAAACAAATGAGGAAGAAGATATGTTTGACCTATTCTTTATGTCCAAGAATATAAAAGATTTGACCTTGAACCTCGTCATCGACAGGCATGAAAAGGGATCCTGTGTCTGTCTCGTGATAAAGGGTGCTCAAAGACTGAGTCTTTGTCACGGTTTGTGTAATCTTCCACACTTTTGAGCCAGCAACCTCATGCACCCACTTGACTCTCTTCAAGTTTGCTTTATCGATGTTTACATTATATTTTCTTGGTTAGAATTTATGAATCTCATGCTGGAAAACTTTTTATTTATTTATTTATTCAAAGAATGAGGTATTTTTTACTATGATTTTATACTAAAGTTTCAAATGCCATATTTACTTTGAGAATAATAATTAAAAAAAAACCAAACTAAAGGGTGGTTTTCAAGAATTTTCAGAATTTGGCACCTATCAAAAAGCAATAAAGCATAGATGTGTGGGTACATGAGAAACTCCAATACCTGAAAACTTGATATCTCTCTCAATCTATTGATGTCTTCATCAATCAATTTTCAAATAAGTTAACCCTGTGGATATAAAATTAAATCGGTATATGTCCAGCTCAAGTCTCATGATTATAAGTTTATCGATTGACTTAAATCAATTATAAAATTATATCATTTTAAAAAGAAAAGGAATCAACTTGAAACTTATTTAAGTTTTAATCAAGTTAATCAAATTATCATTTGAGTTTGATTAGATTAATTTGGAGAGCCAATTTAAACTAAGAATCATTTGAATAATAACCGAATGCCCCATTTAACAAAAGATCTCAAAAATAAGTAAGATATATTTATCAATTATGCTTTATGAAATAAAAATTGCATCTACTTAATAAAAGATTCCAAGTACAAAATAAAAATTATTCAATAAACAAGTATCCTATCTTTTCAAAAAAAAAAAACCTTAGAGCCAATATATACCTAAAGAATTAGAGCAATAATATAAACTATATATGTTGTGGGAAATTATTGAATCTTTTTGCACATAGGATACTTGTTTATTGCTGTTGATTTGAACAGTAGATTCCACTAATTGCATGATCACAAAAGCAGAATTGCCCTAATTTTGGAGTGGATGTAAGGGAGCTTCATGTGCGCAATCACCATCTTTTCAATGGATGAGCAGTTTCTTGCTCAATTAAAAGGGATGGTCACAAAATAATTACTTGTATGATAATTATTATTATTTTGGTGCAGAATAATTATCATTACAAGCTCGATTGTAATAATTATTATCATTAATCAAACAGTAAGAAGTAACATTAAGGCTATCTTTTTTGTTAGGGTTAATCATCATTTGTTAGGGTTTCACCATCCATCCAACACGACTTATCTAGATTTTTTCCCTTCAATTTTTATCTAAACGATGGAGAAAAATTGGGCTAGAATTCAAATGTAGAGGTGCTCCTTCCCATCTATTCACCTTTTATTAAATTAATTTTATTTTTGGTAAAAATAAATGAATAAAATCCTACTAATTGATGGTGAGAAGACGAGTCTTGTTCGAGTTTTTTTGGATTTAATTTAGGGTTAGGTTATGCTTTTTTATACTTTGTTTTTTTAAGACAAGTTCTGGTTGAAATAATTTAGTTTGGTTCGATTTAATTAATTTTAGTTTTTAAAATTAAAATTAAACCAAATCAATAATTTTTTTTAATTTAAGGGGGGGGGGGTTAAAAATAAAAATAGAATGGAAGCCCAAATTTAATAAACATCATGCCATGCTTAAATTCATTTTGTTAAATCCTAAAGCTCTACAATCTCCCAATTAAGATTAATTCTAAATCACTATAATAAGTCTATGATTCCTTGATTATCCACATTTTTCCTATGATCATTCCTATCAAGAATATTTAAAATAGAAAAACTTCAAAGAAAATGAGATGAAAAATTTGGTCCTCTATATATGGTTTAAAAATTGGTCATTGTGAAAATTTATAACATTTACAGCTAAATTTCACACGCTATCACGGTTCTATATATATATTAAACATAAAAATCGAATGGAAGCCCAAATTTAATAAACATCATGCCATGCTTAAATTCATTTTGTTAAATCCTAAAGCTCTACAATCTCCCAAAAAATAGATATAAAAAAAAATTAATTTATTATAGTGATAAAAACAAAATAAAAATAAATTTGATTGATTTTTTTATTAAAAAATAGAAAAAATAAAGATATGTTTTAGCTTTTCTAACTGTATTTTATTTTATTTATTCTGAAACATCAATTAAGTGATGTAAATAAAAACAAAACAAGGAAAAAGACAAAAAAAAGAAAAGAAAAAAGACATTGTGGAGAGGGAAAAGATTCTTTCTATCTTCTACATCAATCTTGGTGGGGGAGAAAAAGTTTCCATCAAATCCAATTTTTCTTTAATAATATTAAAAGAGAAAACTTCTAGCAACTTATATAATTAGCAGCCACCACCATCAGTTGCTCCGGCTGCTGTGCTGGCTGAGCCACCAACAACAGAAGAGGAAAAGTCGTCTCCAAAAGCAGGACTATTGCTTAAACCACCACCTTCATTACCACTAACAAGCTCCTGAAACCCTTTAATAAGATCTTCATTTAAGGCCATATTTGGAATCAAAAGATCATCATCATAATCGTCATTAATGTCATTATCACAATCATCGACATCATCTTCATGATCATCGCTTCCCATCAATCCATGCCCGCCTTCCAAATTATGTGTTTTGATGCTTTCTTGCTCGTTTCCTACCGCCTCAATATTGTAAATGGGAGCTGAAAGTGTGGTTCTTGGAGACAAACTAGTGGCTGAAAGTGGAGAAGAAGACGAGCCCCTATCAGCTGAAATGGGATGCTCGGATTCTTTGTTTTCCGGCTTTTGAGCTGGTTGTTGGACCTTGTTTCTTGTACTACCGGCAAGTGAGTTCCTGTGAGTCGGACGTGGGTGTGTGTGATCACCTGTGTAGCAGACAATAAACATATTTGGATCTGTATTGCTCCTCTCCACTTGCTTTCTTGCTGCACACCCTTTTGAGCTGCTGCATCTGTAGTAGTTCCTGTAAAAGAAAAGTAACCCAATTTTTAGGCCATATTTAGTGACAAGAATCAAAATCTTCTTAAAGAAAGGAAGGCAAAAATGAGAATGGAATAAAGGGCTAACCTTGGATAGGGAGAGCCTTTGATGGGTTTTTGACCATATTTTCTCCAAGCCCACACATCATTAGAGAGATTCTCTGCAGTTACATGCGATATCAGCCTCTTCTGGTTACTTTTTCTGTCAAAAAGGAAAAAAGTTGGAAAATTTAAGCGTGAGCATTTTGTAAAGTTTTCTCATTTATGAGTAATAATTATCTTACAAGAAATGAAGAATATAATTAAGCTACTTACTTTTTTCTTGGGGTCTGAGATTGTGTGGTTCTTAAAGGAAAGAGAGAAGAAGTGCTAGTCCCTTGCTGGTGCAATTGTCTCCTTTGATTTTGTTGTTGCTGTACATGCTGTGGCTGCTTTTGGCTATTGTTGAACCAGGGACTGATGGCAACACTAGTGGATGGTGTGGTTAGTGGTTGTTGTTGTTGTTGTTGTGCAAGTTGTGGTTGATTTTGGCCACTAAAAATGACCCCAAAATCAGAAATGGAGAAGCTAGGAATATTGTTGTTGCTGTTCTTACCTTGAAGACCAGTACTGGTGGTGAAGCTAGGCAAAAAGGGCTTGTAAGAATCTTGCAATTCTTGCAAGCAGTTGTTGTTTCTAGGCTGGGAAGCAAGATTTGGAAAAGAAAATGGGTTGGATTCTCCATCATCATCATCATCATCATCAAAAGTTAAAGAATCCAGGCACTCAAAATTCTCACTGATGTTGCTGCTGCTGCTGTTTCTGTTCGTAGCAGCAGCAGCAGCAGCAGCAGCAGAGGTGCAACTCCTTACTACTGCATACAAATCCCAGTCCTGATCCTCCGCCATTGAAGACTCGATCTACCTAGAAATCCTAACCCACGTCTGTGCCTTTGTATTAATTATAATGGCAAGAAAAGAGTGAATGCAAGGCAGAAAGGACTGCGCTGACTTTTAAGATTGGAGAGATAGAGATAGAGAGAGAGAGAGAGAGAGAGAGGAGAGAGATGATGGTGGAGCACTTGACCTGGTAGATGTTAATTATTATTTATACAAAGAGAGGTGGGTGTTTTATTTTTTGCTTTTTCTTTGACTTTGTGAAAATGTCAAAAGGGAAAGGAGACAGAACAAAGCAATATGGCAATGCGAGGAAGAGGAGGTGAGTTGCTTACTTGCCTGAAACTATTTTGTTTAGTACTTGAAATTTGATTGGAAGTTAGGAAAGGTATTGGGCTTGCAATGCCATGTCTTGTCTTTCCCTCGAGAGTGTTGCCAAAAGACCTTGAATGAAAGTGGGGCTATATTGTTAGATACGCCCCAGGAAACCTTGAATGAAAGTGGGGCTATATCGCTAGATATGCCCCTGGAATCCTATTAGATTTCAGGACGATGTGTATGCACCCAACTCCATTACTAGGACGGTGATAGCTAGAACAAAAAAAAGTTTTACAAGTAATTTAGATTTATAAGAATTTTATTTCACATATTTTCCATTTGAATCTAAATTTAAAATGATAATTTTAAAATAGAGATTCTTGTGATATGCTACTTTATCAAAATAGAGATTGAAGCTTTATTTACTTAATAATGGTTTGATTACTTTATATTTTATTTTTAAAAAAATAAATTCATTTTAAAACTAGCACATGTGAGGAGAAACCCTCATGCGACCACAACAGTCATTTTTTTCTTTTGAATTAGGCATATGAGTGACATGAACCTAACATAAAAAAATATATATAAATTGATATGGTTGTAAGTGTCTTATATACATCATTAAATAAATATTTTTTTCATATTTAAATGGTGTGTACAACTTCCTTAAAGCTCTAGAGATGATTTTTCTTGATATCTATAAATTCATTTCGTTGATATCTTTTCAATAATCCTAAGTATGTTTTCATTGAGTTGTGATGTCTTCCTAACATCTAATTTTTTTCCTTCTTTCCTTCTTTCCTTTTCTTTTTTATTTTCTTTGGTTAGTGTTGGCTTATTCTTTTACTTTCTTTTCTCATTTAGTCCATCAATGTTTATTTTTAGCTCATCTTAATTCTATTATTATGATTATTTCATTAATTAAATTTATTTTTATTTAAATCGGGCAAAACAATTACTTTTTTTAGTATTCTCATTCGAAGAAAATAGTAACTTTAGCTAGTTTTTTTCCGGCAAAACAACAAATGAAATGATCATAATAATTAAACTAAAATTAATTAAATAGAAAAATTAAGAGACTAAATAAATAAACAAGTTAGCAAAAAAAAAAAAAAGGAAAACTTTTGAGCCCATGTGAGTTGCTCAAATGAGACCTGTGTATCTCAAATTGCACAAATCTCGTTTACGCAACAAGTTCAATTATGTTAATTTTAAAATTATTTTTTCAATTGTGTTAGTTCAGGAAAAAATAACTTAGTAATAATTACTACTTAAAAGAATATTTTTAGGCAAGTCTTGCATATAGGTTGGCCCTTTGCTTCCCTTAATAAATAAAAGCTTTTTATAAGGGGTGAGCAAAAAAAACTAATTAAATTGAGAAAACTGAAAAAATTGAACTGTAAAAAAAACATATTAAACCGATTAGAATTTTGAAAAAATCGATTGGTTCGGTTTTACAACTATGAAACTGAAAAAACCGAACCCAATCCCAAACCAAAAAAAACTGAGCCAAACCAGGAAAATCAAGACAAATCGGAAAAAAAACAAAGCCAAACCGGAAAAAAACTGAGTCAAACTGATTTGAACCGGTTTTTATTTTAAAAAACCGAACCAAAACCGGTCGGTTTGAACCGGTTTCAGTTTTTTTAAAAAAAAATCGGTTTGATTATTTAAAAAAAAAAACCTAACCGAACCGAAAATGATCACTCCTACCTTTTACACTAACCTAATCAAGAAATTAACTTGGGCTTTTTAAAATTTTATTTGAAATGGTTTAAAGTAATTCTATTCTACAAATCAAATTATAAAAATACGGTTCAACAAAACTTCAAATTAAACAATTAGAGATGGATGAGCTATGTGCCAAGCATATCCTACATGCTTTGTGGTGAGTATAATAGGCAATTAGGAAGTTATATCAAGCTACACTTTAGTTTATAAAGAATAAATCATCACAATGTTACCCTTATAGTTCTCAATTGTAGCAATTTTATCCTAGTATCAAATTTAACAGTCAAATAAACAGAAATTACCGTAGTGGCACGTGGAATATATCTTGAATCCCATGGCCTTGTGGGCATGAACAGAAATATCCCACCCTATTTTTGTCTCTACAAGCGGTTAAATCCAATTGTAATATCTGAAATATATTTTTTAATTATTATATAACCAATTTTAAATTACTACATACTTTTTGTGTAACAAGATTAAACACCATCTATATATAAAAATCGTGAGGATGGTCAAAATTTTACTCACTATCCGGTTTGAGATATTTAGTGAATATTATAAGTTTGCATTTTCCAGGGACTAGATTCGAAAGATGAAGTAAATAAAAGGAGTAAAATGTAACATCACCAAGTTGAGTTGGGCCCACAGGTCCCTTTAAGCAAGCCTCGTCTCTCTCTCTCTGAAAGACTGCACCTCACGACCGTACCGCGTGGTGATGAAACGATACTGACCGTACGATCAAATGGAACGTTGGAAAAGGAAATGTTCTCATGTGAGTTGGCTTATATACCTGTCTTTTTGGTGAAGAATCTTGAGCCGTTAAAAATGGATGACTAGGTTCGATGTTATATTTATTGATTGATGCTTTTTCTTATGTGGGGGGGAATCTTGGCATTTTTAACGGTAGGTGGCTTTGAAAGTGAGGTGGAGGTTAAATTGCTGGGCATTTTATGTGTGTTTGTATATGATATAAGGCACAATTGTTTTATATATATATATATATATATATATATATATATATATATATAATAAGAATAAGAGTGTGTTTGGCAGTGTAGTTGCGGGTGCTTTTCAAATAACTTTTCGTGTCAAAATGCATGCCAACGATGTTTTTTTATTTTTTAAAAATTATTTTTGACATCAACACATCAAAACGATCCAAAACGTACAAACCATATTAAATTTTAGCAAAAAAAAAAATTCAAATTTTTTGGGAACGCAGCCGCAACCGCGTTCCAAACGGTGCCTAAGTGCTTCCTGTTTACGCTGCCATCCACGTTTTAAAATTGCAGTGGTCACATAAAAAGCATTAAAATAATGTAAAATTGAGAAAAAAAATGATTAAAAAAAGAGAAAAAAAATGATTTAGTAAAATTAATTTGTGGACATATGTGTGATTAATGGAGTTGATAGCATTTAGTTAATATCGGAAAAGAAAAGACAGACTATTGGGATAGTAACCATTTTATCATGTTCATGAAGGGTAAGATAGTTTTTATTTAGAAAATTAATATGGGGATATGTACGTAATTAATGGAGTTATTTATCTAATTAGGTAGCGTTTAGTCACGGCTATATAAGGCTATAAATTGAATCAATAACTATATATTTCTTGTAATTTTCTATTTTGAAAGGATATGAATCTATTCTAAAATAATTTTTTCAGATACAAATTTATTTTATATCTTTTTTCATGTTTTTCTAACAAAGTATTTTTTCCATCTTTTCTATATTTTTTATTTTTTATTATGTATTTTAGCATACTAATCACACTCAACTTCATGAAATGGCATAATAAAATAACTTATTTATATTTTTACCTTTGAAAAATTAACCGATAAACATATATGTTAATTATGTTATCCAATTGTATATTAGGGTGACTAATTAGGTTATTTTTTATATATTAAGAGAAGATAATTACCCTTTCAAGATTTCACATTAATAATATATTATGGTCACAAAAGATAAACAAGGGAAGGAGTGAGACCATTTTTTGACATTGTGATTCAATTGTATTTTTTAAAAAGTTTAATGTTTTTTAAAAAGTTTTAAATTAATAGTTTTTAGTGTTTTTTAATCATTTTAATGTTTTAATATCAAAAATAAAAAAAATATTTTAATATATTTTTTTTTAAAAAAATATTTTAAAAAATAATATCTAACATACTCTCAAACATATTAATTTTGAGTCCTAAAATTTGTCCATTGTTTTAGCCTTTAGGGCTGCCTTCTCTTTCTAGACTAAAACTTTTTTGAAATTGTGATAAATGTTGTTTTTAAAAGTGTTTTTTAGTTGAAAATGTATCAAAATAATATTTTTAAATCCAAACAGTCTATTTAATAAATTTTTAAAAAATACACGGTCGAACTATCTAAAATTAAAAAGATTTCAAATACATGGTCCAACCATAAAAACAAACACTGCCTAAGTCTAATTATGCCAAAATATTTAAACACCTATGGCCATATTTTAGTTGGCACTCATTAATGTCCCTAAGAAATTCTAGATGCCCCTGTCGACCTGAAAACTATAACCCTAGCCTCAAGATGATAACTATAAATAATAGTGAATAAAACGAATTGAGTATGATTTTAAAACCCAATATTGCTCTTAAAAACAAGAAGAAAAAGATGCAAAAATCAAGAGAATATCACTAGAAGGAAAAAAAGGGAATGAAGAATAAATGTTTCTAGGAACAAGGGAGATACATGTACATAAATATACTCTCTCCTTCTTTACGAGGGGAGAGGGAAAAAGAAAGGGAAATCCAAGCAGAAAATCGTGTCTACCAAAATGTGAACACTTCAAACACAAAAACCCTTTATTTGGTTTAAATGACTGGAATATATATTGTAATTGAGAAGTTGATGATTGTGAGAAAGGAAGTAGACTGTTTGATAGAATATACTTAGCATAGAATTATTTTATTTTGTTGATGATCCCACAAACATTAAAGGGGTTGGAAAAGTTAGGTACTTTTGATGGAGGCTAAGTTTCCTATATATATATATATATATATATATATATTGGACCACCACCACCTCCTTCAATGCAAACAATTCATGTTCTTTTGCTTTGGATGTGTGAGTTCCAAAATTCTTACTTAAAGGGAATGAGGATCTTTGATTGCTATTTTCTTTTGAATTGTGCTGGATTACGTGTTTGAATGAAAAGAAAGAGATAGGTTTAAAATAAATTTAGGATAATTTTAAGGTGGATTTTTATATTTTTTTAAAAAATATATATAAGGAGATATATCTTTTATGTCTTCACTATTTTCATTTCATTATTTATCTCGAGAAAATAATCAAACACTATCTTATATCTTTTCTCTTACTTGAAGCTTGCTCTTATAAAAAAAAACAAATCTTCCTCTTCATAAATACATATATGTGTATCGATGCGTTGGAATTTGTTTTAATCAAACATGAATAATAGACATATTTAAAATCAAATTCAAAGTGGATATAATTATTTTTAAGGTTAAAACTTTGTTGAGAATTGTTTTTCAACAAAAATTCATTAACATGAAACATTAACATAATTAAAATAAATTATAGATAAATAAAAAATTTATCTAAAAAAACTATTGATTGCCATATTTTTATGAAACTCAAGACCCTCTATCCAAACATAGAAAATAAATGATTTTATTTAGTATTGTATATAAATAATGACTTGTTGGGATTCTTTGACTCTTATTGCATATCTATCATGTTTGCACAAAGTAAAAAGCAATTAAACTTTAAAGAAAAGTGATTAATCCTCGAAAAAGCTATTGTTGATCTACTTTCAATTATTTTTTTGGCTTTGTGTGTGTTAATACATGCTTAAACCCTAATTATATATATATATATATATATATATATATATATATATATATATATATATGCTTAGATAGGTTGCTTATATCTATTTACTAGTTCAATTCGATCACATGAAATTGCATGCTTTACAACCTAAAATAGTGTGATATATCCAAGTCTTATCTACAGCATAGAAACAACTCGATGTGCCATCCCATGACTCCCTTTACGTGCACTCATCAAACATTACATCTTCACAGTGTCTTGTCCCATCTCAGTTCGATGCTCCCTAATTATCATATAGCGTTTTAAAAGAAGATTTTTATGACTCCAACATTTTGGATGGTCAATTTCCATCAACTTGGATTGAGGGTGCCCTTATCAAACCTTATCAGACAATCCAATTGACTTGGAGAGTTGCTGTATCTTAGCTTACTTGCCGACATTATGTCAGTTTTAGACAAGAACATGGTCCTCCGGCCAATAATAAGTACCCTTCTTGAATTCTTCAGTTGAGATGAGATTCAGACATAACTTCATGGAGCCTGAAGGATAGGTAGGGTTTAATGACATGATGATTACTGTCATTTTTGTATCATGCAGGAAAAGGGTTAGAATTTTTTAAAAAAAAAATTTTCTGAAGCTTTGAAGGTGGGTTTGGCAGCTTATGAAAGCAATGTTCATGGGGCTGGCTGTTTTGATGGCGATACATGTTGAGATAGCATTGTTGTTCAAAAGCAAAGATATCAACCCACCTACAGCTTCATCCCCCACCACCACTTTTCTTGCCAGTTCTGTTCAGTCAAATCCAATAATTCTCCTCACTTCCCACTCCACATCTCATATGTGAGACAAGAGGGAAGGGGGGACACCACCCACTACTTTGCAGTGTGGGAAGAGCAAGTGCTGCGCCACAATTGCACCAAGAAACTAACACCGTTTTAGTGAAATAATAGTTATCTTTTAAAATATATTTTTTTAGAAATATATTGAAATAATATATTTTTTTATTTTTTAAATTTTATTTTTAATATTAGTGCATCAAAACAATTTAAAAACACCAAAAAATTAATTTAAAATAAAAATTAAATTTTATTTTTGTATAAAAATATTTTTCAACTGCAAATACAAGTTCATGATATATGTGTCTTTAATAACGTGAAAAATACGTTTAAACTGATAAGATGTCGGATGATTTTGACATCTTCATTTCATTACCATTAAAAAATTGTATGTAAAAACTATTAAAAAGCACAAAAATGTATTAATTTGAAGCCTTTTCAGCTAAAATGTGAAAGGATCGGTGAACAATATGACACTCTTAGGCTTAGACACTGTTTGCTCATTATTTTTTGTCATTATGAATCTGGTTACCATAAATGGAACAGAACCATTTTGGTGGTCATGAATCACATATGAAGAACAAGTAAAAGATCTTCACCTATATTGCTTTGTTCAAGTTCATTTGATCAACTAGTATTTAATCTCTAGTTGATACATGGGCGGGACTAAGCGCAGGGCTTTTCATGTCCAGGTTTCTGCTCCATTTCTCCCCATGAGATAACCTCGTCCAATCCCATATGCTCAATGCAAGGTTCATATGGATCATTCTTGCACAAACCTTTCTCAGAAATCCTGTTATCTCAACTCATGGCAGCACATCAAGTTTCAGAGTTCATATCCTAACACAACTTGCACAAACTTGGAGCCAGACGAAACTCTTGGCTGCAGCTGACAGTCACTTCATTTTCCTCCATTGCTAAAGCTGATGAACACTAGATTACATGGGAGAACAAGTGACACTCAACAGGCCACCGAGGACAGAAGTAATTGGAAAAAGAAATCTAAGTTTTCGAAGAATTACTGTCTCAAAATTTCAAGCCACAAGACAAAACCAACTCACCTGACAGATGGTCTGCATCAAATTACACAAGTTAACTTTTGACAACATTAGGACTGCATAATGCACACTGATGCATCAGTAATAACAGACTCTGTAAGGAGCTGGCCGACATATGACTTGTTAAACAATGCACTATCAATTTTACAATTTACATCCTTCTTTCACTCTAGTTAAAAGAAATTATGCAATTCACGCCAAAGAAGCCTTTTTTTTTTTGTGGTGGCTCTTCAGTTATTTTCTCCACAGACTCATCGAGGGGAACCTGTCTTTGCCATGCCTGAATAGTAATCACCCACATTTGCAACAAATAGTGGATCCCTATCTTCGACTTTGTACTCACCACTACTGTTGCTAATACCACTGTCATTTGCCTGATCTGTGTGCTCCAGCTCTTTGGTCAAATCCTCCATAGTCTTCTTCACACTAGCTTTGCTCAATTGTCCTGCATCTCCAGTTGAGACACCAACCATTGTAACCTTTGGAAGAAAAGGATTAGACTCTAAATTCTGTTTTAAAAAGTCCCTTGATGGGGCTTCCTTTCTGCAAAAAAGGAAAATGTGACAAGTGTGAGAGAACATAAGGAATGCATATGTTAGTGTCACATGGTTCAGCGTATGCGGCACCTTGTGTCTGCTTCCCTTTCAGATTTGCCCAGTGTTTTCGACCATGGATGACTAAACCAATCTCCAAATGGCAACCGCAGATCTTTTCTCCGTACATGATCGGTTACCTTGCCTTTTAATTTATGTTCTGAAGTGCTATCATCTGTTTTACAGTTGGCAAGGCAGCTAGTTGACTCTGATGCTCTTTGTAAAGAAGATGCACTCCTGCAACAAAATAAACATATTGTTGCAAAGCATATATTACAATTCAATAATGGGATTTCTACAGAAAAGCAAATCAAGAAAAGAACCCACATTTCAGTTTCAGAGAATAAAAGAGAACAGATAAAAAAGGTAATTGTCAATTGCCAAATTTTGTATCACATAAATCTACAGCCTGTCTGGTCACCTTACACCTTCCTTTGGAATTCACAAAAAACAAAGACTAGTTTATCTCATTTCATAAAGGCGGCGTAATATCAATGTTCTATTTCTTTCTTTGTGTAAGTTGTTTTACTTTGAGAATTGCATCAGTCATCCTTTCAGACTCTTCAATGTTCAGAGAGATGTAAAAGTTCAATTCACTAAATAGCAATGTAATCTGAACACAGGAAAGAGTCGGGTCAAGAGATTTGCTGGCTAATATTTGTGACTGCATTTTGCAATCAATAGTACTCTCCCCAATCTATGAATACGTTTAATCCACTAGATGTCGAGTGGAATTCTTTCAACTAATATTTCATCTTCAGTATACAGGAAACCATGCCCGTCAAAAGATGGTAAAATTTTAGAAATCCCAGTTCACACACTCAAAAGCCATTATTTGTTTCTCTATGATATTTGATCTGGAATGTACACCTGTCAGAAAGCAGGAGTAATGGAAATCTGAAAGAATCCACATACGCACACAAATGAACAAAACAGAAGAAACACCAAGTTTTTTACATAATCACCTTCATGCACAGGCATTGCAAATTTACAATTATGTTGATTTATTTTTTTGCCGTCAAATTCATTTGTCATGAAAATCTTGTGGGTTTCAAGGAGTTGGCAATGAATATATCATACACTATAAGCAAAACACAAATGAGTTGAAAAAAGCATGGGAATACCTTCTCTCAAATGAATCAACCAAGTATGGAAATTTCGGTTGAATGCCAGTGGCTTTTCTCAACCACCTATTACCAAGAAGTACTTTGTCAACAGCATAAAGAAGCTGAATTTCTGCAGCCTTTGAAATTACACTGAGAGGTATTGCAGGATGCCCCATCTCATCCAGCACTTCCTGAACCTATTAAATTAAAACAACTGTTAAAAAAACCACCATAACTTATGCACACATATCGAATCCCAAAAGCACCGCACCCACATTGCCCACATGAATCTGTTGTTTCACAGGCATTATGACTAGACAGAGCATCATAAATTTTAGACTAACAAGGTTAGTACCTCTGGTGGCTCCAATAGGCTGTCTCCCATTTCTTCAATCACTTCTGCAGAAACATTATCATCAATCACATCACGTCGGCGTTGCGTGTGCCGGGTTTGAATTAAACCATGGAAATGCTGATCAACAGACTCCTCAAGAATGTTATCCAGCATGTTTTTATCGAAGAAGTATGGAGTATACCTGATTAGCAGATTAAACACATAAAAGTGAAAACTTGAATATTCCTGCAGATGTAAGAAAAATAAACAGCGAGTTTACACAAATGGGAATGAAATGAGGAGACCAGTCATTTGTGAGAAACTAGGATAAGCATCCTTAGATTATGATTCTCATATTTTTATATTGAAAGGCAAACGAGAGTTGCATAAAGAAGCAGAGAAGGCAACAAATAAAGGCTGACAAGGTCGACATCCCAAACTAAGGTGATAAAGATTAATCTAACTACAAAATTCACATCTATGCAAGCCCCATCTGGAGAGAAGATCGAGATCGAGAAATTAAGATAAAAGATGAATTCAATCCATGAACCAGACTTTTTTTTTCCATTCAAGAGAATCAATACACACCACTTAATCCCGTCTTTGGTAGCTATTGCAATATCTAAATTTTGTGCGCTGAAAACAGGAACTCCATCAACCCTCATGCTCCCATCGCTATGTGAAATAGTCTTGAGAAGTTGGTGTGCTGCCTTGACCTGTGAGAGCAGAAATCAGATAAAAACAGAATTATGAATATATCACAATAAATACAAATTTGTGGATACCATGTGGTCTGACCATATGGTACCTGCTTCTCATTTGGAACAAACTGAAATAGTTGAGGTTTCTCCTGCATAACACAAAGCAAAATAAAACGTGGATTATTCCAGAAAAGGAGATGATATTAGAAATATGAATAGGATCGCAAAATTTGAATTTTGTCAAGGAAAATAAGTGCGTATAAGTTTTGCAACTAAAACACTAATAATTGCATATTTTGAAAAAATAACTACATGAATTAGCAACCACCACATCCTAGTAATTTGGATTGGCTGTGAATAAAAGGCAGCACTAAAACTCTGCAAGCATGCTCAATCAAATCACAGCAAGAAAAAACGAAACACTTGGACTGCTATAGAAGTAGAGCATCACAGGTTAACCAGTTGCTAAACTCTCTAGATTTGAACAGCATCCATACGCTGTTGTAACACTTAAAAATTATAGAAGTAGAGCATCACAAGTTAATAAGTTTGAAGCAAAAGGATAGCAAGTTATAACATCATGAAACACCTCAGTGAAAGTGAAGAAATTGAACCGAGTTAAACTTCATATGAGACATGCATGAATCTAAAGAGTGAATTACTGAATGCATGTTTTGAGAATAAGAAAGAAAGGAAAGAAACAAACTGTCAAAATAGGTTCCAATGTGATATCAAAACTTGGCTGCATACCTAATAAAAGATAAAGACTATCAATCTAACTAAGTGAGTAGCATAAATCTTACTAAGTGAGTAGCATACCTTGAAGTGTTCATATGCTAAGTCAAGACGACAAGCACCCACCACACCACTTGGAATATTCAGCCGTTTAACATAAGCAACTTGGAAGCACAAACCAATTCAGAATGCAAGTTACTTATAGCTTGCAAAATAAATCAGCATACTGAATAACAGTACTCACAAAGACTGTGTAAAACAAAAGGAAGGACAATAGCATGCATAAATGTATCTTGAATCACAATGCAAGAAGTTATTTTATTGTAAATTAAATTCAACAAGCCCTTTCTATTGCATGCAACTTATGCTCATGTAAGCACTAATGGGTCTAACCATGATTAACATCCATGGTAATAGATATGTGAATTTTGGGGTATTCATTTCTACTAAGGTCCACATAAGAGAAGAAAAAAAGAGTGGTTTCCAAAAATCAAGAATAATATTCGAGTCTTTTCCTACCCAGGAAAAGATATGTAAGGTTATAAAGCAATTTTCAATCATACCTGCATCACCTAAATCCATGAAGAAACGAAACACAGGACCATTCCTCTCACTCTTGGTAACCATTGCAAATATCTTCTTAAGCCACTCGGGTGTCCTGGCCAGTAAAGAATACCAATCAAATATAGGATAGCAGCACAAGCCAAATCTTACGAAACTGACTGAATTTCAAAAAAGAAAGTATGACGCATGTATCAAGCTAACATCAAACACAAGTATCAGCTTATCAACAACAAACCATTCTACAATTTACCAACTAAACAAAACTGACAAACCAAGCCAAAATTAACTAATAAATGTCAAGGTTTTATGCTGGCTGTCATCCTACAACAACCCTCCTCCTATATCCAGGCTTGGGGCTGGCTATTCTAACCTAAGCTAGCATAGGCAGAGTTCCACTAGACCAATTAACATTAAAAGACGTCCTTACTTACACCAGCCAGTTCCAATTCTACCTAATATTAATACATAAATCATTCTCTCTCAGATTAGCAAGTTACTATAACAACTCAAGCTTGAAACTTTTGACGGCCCATGTTCAAATTCCTCAAATCCAAGACAAAATTATAAGCCAAGTTAACACATTGAATCAGCTAAGCTAAAAAGGAAATAGCAGTCCAAAACAATGTGAAGTAAGGCAAAAGGAAAGACCTTTTGGAAATGAAGGGAACATCAAAATGAGTAGAAACGGCCATGAGACCAGTCCCTGAAAGGTCACACATGCTAAAAACCTGTCCTACAAAAGCAGGCCCACCACCTTTTCCATTAGAATTTACCCTTCCAATCCTGACTGCTGATGGAAACCCGGGATTTGACTCGGCAGAAGATAACCCTTTTACTGTGGCTGATGATGATTTTGAAGGGGAGACTGAGTCAGGCTGAGTTGACTCGAAGAGAAAGGGAGTGGATTGAGTGAGTGGAAGAGGGGAGGTGGGAAGTTGGAAAGGGATGCAAATTTTGGATTGTGGTGGTGGTGGTAAAGGTGGGGTTTTGTGAGGAGAGAGAAGGGAGACTAGGGATTTGGTTGTGGAGTTGAGGAAGGTGGATAGCTGGTGGTGGTGGTTCTGGTGTTGCGATGGTGGTTCTGGTGGTGAAGGCATGGTGGCGGGGTGGGTCGGGGCCTTAAGGGGAAGGGGAGGGAGTGGTGGTTTTGTCGGATGACTCAGGATTTTATATTTTGAGAGATTTTCCTTCTTCCTCTGAAAATATTTACGTTGATAAAAAATTAAAGACAAATTGTTTTCCGAAGAAACAAAAAGTTAAAACTTTATAAATTTTTACTAAATTATACTTTAGTCCCTTATTTTTTATTTTTTAAATTACTTATAAAATTAACAATAAATTAAAACTGCTTAGTGTTTTACTGTGTAAGTTCACAGTAAAACGCTAAGTTCTCTTATTCTTCTTCTTTTTTTTTTCATTTTTTTCTGTTTTTTTTTGTTTTTTATGCCTTTATGGGTTTATTTTTTATTTTTTTCTTTGTGTTTTTTTATTGAATTTTTTTTGTTTAATTTTTTTTTGCTTTTTTTCTTTTTAATTAATAACATATACTAAAACTGTTCAGTGTTTCACTGTGCAGTCCACAGTGAAACGCTAAGCT